>NC_061121.1:937070-964441 GCF_002878395.1 Capsicum annuum
AAATGGATATATATATATATATATATATATATATATATATATATATATATATATAAAGAAGAATTATTATAATATATATACACAAATTGAGTCACTTGATCTTAGCTTTTAAGTTGCCTTTTGCATGCTTTTGTGTGCATGTTGTCCCAAATGAATAAGACTTTCAACATATTTTACATTTTACAAAAGAAAAAAAAAATGTTTGAAAATTATTCCTGTTAACTATATGAAAAAAGATATGAGCTGCAAACCTTCTCATATTAATATGATTAAAAAATACCTTAAAATATTAATCAATATTCATATAATTTGACTCTAAAAAATAAACATAAAAAATATATTAATCGAATGTCGTAAAATAAACATTTATAAACTATTGATTGCGAAATTGAAGTGTAAAAAAAGAATAAACGTGTCCCGAAAAAGGAAAAGGAAGTAGTCAATTTGGACCCTCAACTTTAATTAATTTATTGCTTTAAGTTTTTCTTGATAATGAAATGTATAATTGAATATAGATAGATATATACACTATTATATTCACACATCGATTTAATTTTGAGGAGAGGCAACAAGTATTCGATGATTGAATGAAGATACACAACTTGATCCATGCGATCGAACATAGATGATTTATATTTATTTGTCTAGATATCCGATGAAAGAATTGAGGCACGCGAGACGGAGATAACAGAAAGGAAGGGGTTCATCAGAATTCTTTTCGTTCTGAAAGATAGTGTATAAAGGGGACGACCCGGTTCATACCTACTCCGTAGGTGTCGGGGAGGGGGGACCACTCCGGGCCTGACCTACACGCCCTCACCCCAGCTTCGCTGGAGGGGCGTTTCGAACCCCCGACCCTTACCGCTGAGCCAAGGCCATCCCTCCTGAAAGATAGTGTATATTATATAAAAAATAATTATTTATTGATTGCAGATTACCAAACATTGGTCATTGATTAGGACATGAGAAAACAACTCCAATTCCATGTAATTAAACTAAGGTATAAATAATAAATCCAAAGAAATCACAACAACATAAACATAGATTTGGTATATATAGATTTGTTTCAATTTCCATATGGGATCATTATATTACACCCTTCATATGTTTAGTTGAAACTCTATTTTGAAAAAAATATTTTTAGAAACTTTGAATTTAAGTAAAAATGTGTTTTAGTAATTTTAAAGTTACGACGTGTTACCACCTAGGACAGTAGTCAGATAATTTTTTTAATTAGACGTCTCGAGTTGAAATTTGAAAATGTAATTATTTTTTTTTTGGTAGAATTTGCTTTCCCTATTATTGGGTTTTATATATGCCACACGAATTCTAAGTAGAAATAGTGTTTGTTGGTCGTTTTCCGTCTTATATATTTTTTTTTAAAAGGGAAAAAGGTTCGAAATATACCTAAACTTTGGCGAAATTTGCTGTAACACGTCTCAATTTTGCGAGGGTCTTATGAACCTCTCGATTATTTATTTCCGTATTTCTGTAGCATATATTTGTCCACTTGAACCACTGCATGAATACACGTGTACTGGCGCATAAGGTCTGAAGTGATCCAGCTGAATAACTATATGCCACAGAAATGCGATAATAAATAATCGAGGGGGTCATCGGATACCCACAAAATTGAGACATCATATAGCAAATTTCACAAAAATTTAAGTATATTTCTGATTCTTTTCCCAAAAAATAGAGTTTCAAACTTTACGTGTGAAACTTCATGGGCTTAAGTAAGACTATTTGTGAAATTAGGACTTGTGCCTAACTATAGACAAATAAATAGTCAATGAGAGTGTTAATATCCACTTGATATTTGGAAAAGTAATTTGTTACTTAATTAATTGGGTATCAAACTTTAGTGGAAATTAACTTTAATCATATCACAACTTTTAACTTTTGACAAATTTGGCTCCTATAACTTCTTTACCATACATTATTGATATAGAAAAAAAAAAAAAAAAAGCAAAAAAGCAAAAATTGCTTTTACCATCCATTACTTTGTCACGTACTTTTTTTTTTTTGGTTTCCCATTCGATGTTCGGTGTCCGTATTGGAGTCACGACTAATCCGGATTGCGCATTGCAGGGCTCATTAAGGTGACAGTGCTCCCAACAGAGTTTTCTCTATATCCAGGATCAAACTTTCGACCTCTGGTTAAGGGTGGAGCAGCCTCATTCACTGCACATAACCCATGATTTGTCAGATACTTAATAGTGAAGTAGCATAAAACAAATGTTGCTTTTTTATTACCCTATTTTACTTTTCACATAGTTAAATTTATTTGATTGGATCTTAATGCATAAATAATTAGAAAGGTATTAGTGGTTTTATATAGCTTTTTATAAATATTTTAAAAAAAGGAAAATTAGGCATAACCAAAGGAGTAGCAAGCCAATAAATGAAAAAGAGAAACTTCTTATACTAATAATGGGCTTATTAGGCACTAATTTTTGATAATTGTGCTTGTTTAATCATTTGGTATCTGTTATTCATAATCTAGTATCATTCGATATTATTCAATATTTGAACTCGTGTGGTAGACCTACAACGGGATTTTAGACCTCTATACCGAAGACGAGTTCATTATCGAAACTCGAACTCGATAGCTCTGACTAAGAGATGAAAATATTGGCCTTAATTGATCACTACCTATCATATAAAAGTTGAGTTTACCGGTTACTTTTTGGCCAATATTTTTGAAAAATAACCATTATCACGGAGTTTCAAGTCTTGCGGGTAAAATTTTGGAATTTAAAACCCCACGATAATGATTATTTTTCAATTACAGAGGATACAAAATGGTCATTTCTGAATTAACCCATTTATTAACCTCTGACAGAAATGTAAGCTAAAGCTCGTACAACAGACTGTTGCTGTCGGATCCTTCCTCGAATCTCGTGCATAGTGAGAGCTTTAGTACACCGAGCTGACATTTATGATTGTGTCTAATTTCCCTCTTGCATGCATAGATTGGTCAAATAATCAATCTATTAACATCAAAAACTAACAAATTTTATTTGGACCACACCTTAATGGGCCTAGTTAAGTATGGGCTAGACATTTATTAGTTCTCCTTTTGTGTCCACAAATAATGTATACCCATATATACATTTCAATCATTTATCAATCTTTCATAGTAGGGGTAATCTTTTGTCTTTGATAATTATAGTAATTAACCAAGTTAATTGTTAGCTAAAATCAAGAAATGTCTTAGGATAATGGTTAATTAAGATTATTGACATTGTTATTTAGTTCCGAAAATAAGGCATCTGAGGACTTTTTCGACTAATTAAGCTCATAAACTAAACTGTATACGACTAGGGGCTAGAAGGATGATATTCTTACGTTTGTAATGAGATTGTTATCGTAGATAGAAAATCCCAAACTTTAAGTTATGTAATCTTGATTAAGACGTGGATAGGAATTAGGAACGAATCTACAGAGCTATCATCTTCTTTGATTAGATCGTCTAATATTATTTATACGCGAAAAGGATTGGTCCAATTTGATATCGAACAATAAATAAACCTAAGCCCAAAATATGATTGGGCTTGAATATATTAGAGAAAAGATCTTGGACCATCAATGTACAACTACTCTATTTCCTAAAAAGCTAGATCATAGAAAGCTTTAAATAATAGCCAACAAATAACGACTTTCAAATTCTATATTTGAAAATTTTGGGGAAAAAGGTTCGAAATATACCTAATTTTTGACGAAATTTATCATAACACGCCTCAATTTTTGCGGAGGTCCTATGACCCCCCTAGACTATTGGCATATATTTGTGTAACTGGATCATTGCGTGGATACACGCACACTAGTGCGTAAGGGTCTGAAGTGGTCCAGCTGAACAAATATATGCCACAGAAATACGGTAATAAATAGTCGAGGTGGATCGTACGACCACCGCAAAGTTGAGGCGTGTTACAACAAATTTAGCCAAAGTTCAGATATATTTCTATCTCTTCTCCCAAAATTTTGAATTTAAAGTTAGTGAAACTTAAAAATATTGTCGTGAAGTTTCACCCGTAGAATTTGAAATTTTAAGACTATAGTATTACCTATATACACATATAAATCCCTCAAATATATTCTCATATTCCCTTAGATGTTCTCCCACCTACCAACAAATCCATGTGAAATTTCATATGTATACCTAACAAAATTGCACCAAGGTACATAAAAAAATTGAACAATCTAAGATCTTCTAATCATGTGCTGTCTTCTACATTATACTATATTTTTTTTGACAAAAAATATTATATGGTTGACATTTCATTTCAAATTTTTTATGTACACCTCAAATAATTTATCTGCACATCATAATTTGCAACCTTATATACACCTACCCACCTATTACAACTTCTTGAATGGTTGTTACGTATCCTTTCGTAATATATTATATTATATTTTTCTATAAAATATATTATTTAAATAGACTATATCGATTTACATTATGTCATAATGTTACAAAAAAAAAAAAAAACGAGTATGAGATATTAGTTATTAGTAAAATTTTCTATCTCCAAGATAAGTTATATCATCAGAGCCAGCTATTGCCCATAAATATAATTTAATTATTCTATATAATATGAATAAATCATTTATGGATTAGTACAACTTAGATATAAGTACATAATTTAATTTCTAGATCAACAAAAATTAGTAGAGACAATTGATATTTGAAGATAGCTTTTTTAAATAACCATTGTGTATGTACTAGTTGATGTCGCATCTCGATTAATTTCATAACGCACTTGCTATCTCCACCAACACAGATACCTAATGTGATAGTCGATACACATTCTCAACGACCCACTAAATGAACATCGACACACATTATGTACACAAATACGAGATTCAAAGCACCCGCGCATATGATAATGTGGTTCGAGCCTTTGACAGTGAAAGAAATCGAATTTCACACCTTTTTTCGTTATGAAAAATCATATACTACTACAACGAGCGCACGTCATAATAAACGATCCCCATCTCAGAAGATATGCAGCATTACCAACTATTCACCTAACAACAACAACAAAACACCCGGCGTAATCCCACAAGTTGGGTCTGAGGTGCGCCGAGACCTTACCCCGACCCTGGCTGTTTCCGATAGACCCCGGCTCAAGACAGTTAACAGATGTAATTCCTATGCCACACAATGGCTATGGAACTTTAAGATTCATCATATCATTTGTCCAACATTATACACTAGGTCCCAGTAGCTCAGAACTTCAAGACCATCCAAATGACAAACAAATGAGCACCATATCATTGTGCATTGTTTTTAGAAGACAAATATCAACTGTTAAAATCCTATGTAATTGAGGCTATCAATATCTATGTTGCTCGGACTTTTCAAATATGTTAACGGGTGCTTATCGGATGCACTAAAACTAGCATATTTTTGGAGAATCCAACACGGGTGTTGCACCGGAAGTGAAGAGTCTGCACAACTTAGATCAGTATCTCTTCCCCTAGACTATCAGTATAAAATTGCAGAAAATTGTTTGTAATGAGACCTTAATGTTAACAGCTAGTTAGACAGATAATGGTAGCATTCATGGATGCAAAATGACAGTCTTGAACATGTTTAGGTGTCACCACGAAAATTCATTGGAGGTTAAAGGTCAATAACAACCGCGCAAGCACGAGTATATAAAGAGAGTTTTAAGAATCTTTCAACACGATAATGCAGAGATCAGTATACCAACAACAACAATAATGTACCTAGTGTGATCTCACAAGTGGTGTCTGTGCGAGGCGGGGTGTATGCAGACGTTACTCGTTACCCCTACATTGTATGAGGTATGGAGGTTGTTTCTTATAGACCCTTGTCTCGAGAAAAGATGTTGTTTCCTATAGAAGCATTATAGGAAACAAGTTAGACAAATATAAGAGTAAAAGCTACGGCGAAAATACCATCACAAGAAAGAGCCAATACACTATCACGAAAAAGGAGCCATATTAACATGAACTAGTAGCAACAAATGCATAAGATTCAAATATAATAGGATTGGGCATAATGCTTCATTCAAACCACAGAGCTCTAAAGTCAAAAAAGGGCAGTCCGGTGCACTAAAGCTACCGCTATGCGCGGTGTCCGGGGAAGGGCCCATCACAAGAATGTATCGTACGTAATCTTACCTTACATTGTTGTTTCCAAAGCTTGAACGTCACATGGAGGCAACTTTACCAGTTACTTCAAGGCTAGAAATCTAAAGTCAGATGTCACAAATTCAATGAAAATGTCATCTATGTCAAGGGAAAAAATGATATCAACATATAGCAAGAAAAGTACCATCAATAATCCATTTCAAAGATAGCAACTTTGAGGCAAATGCCCCAAACAAATCAATATAGTAGTTGGTGCAAAAAACACCTGCCACATAAATATTTCAACCCCCCTCCCACAAAAACATCCTAATACCTCAACTAAGTTCCTAAAGGATAACAACTTATCTAAATCCAACCTTAGTACTATTCCTTATTAGTCACAGAGACACCAAGTTTTCCAGCAACAATAACAGTAGTAGCCATATCAATAAACATGCCATGCTCAACAACACCAGCAAGCCTCAAAATAGCATCACTTGCATCTTTCAAATCACCCATATCTTTCTTGAAATACAAATCAATAATGTAATTACCATTATCAGTAACATAAGGCTCCTCACTATCTCCACCTTTTCTCAACTTTCCAACACATCCAGCTTCAATAAACAACATCTCAAGCCTCTTAAGTGTAAACTCCCAACAAAAGGGAACAATCTCAACAGGCATAGCAAGTCCACTACCACCTAAATGATTCACCAATTTTGACTCATCAACAATAACAATGAACTTTTTAGTAGCTGCCTCAACCATTTTCTCCCTCAACAATGAACCTCCTCTACCTTTAACCAAATTCATTTGTGGATCAACTTCATCAGCACCATCAATTGCTAAATCAACAATTGGATGTGCATTCAAATCTGATAAAGGAATACCAAGTGAAACAGCTTGTTCATGTGTAATCTTGGAAGTTGGTATTCCTACAATGTTCTTCAACTTTCCACTATGTAAAAGTTCAGCTATTTTGTCTACAGCATGTTTTGCTGTGGAACCTGTACCTAGACCAACAACCATACCAGACTCAACAAACTCCACAGCTTTGTAAGCTGCTACTTTTTTCAGCTCATCCTGAGACAAAATTACAGGAGGTGGAGATGATTGTGTTGCTGTTGAAGATACCACCAATGACGGGTCAACTTTCTTTGGTCCAAAAAAGTGAGGATATGCAATTGCCATTGCTAAAGATTGAGGAAATCAAGATAAAGATTGAATCTTCAACACAAAATTGTCAAAGGGGTTGCTAAAAATAACCAAAACAAGATAATGATTGAATTTTCAGCACAAAATTGATAAAGGGGTTGCTAAAAACAACACGGGGATAGATTTTTAATCACAAAGTTATTAATGGGGTTGCTTAAAACAACACAAAGATTGAATTTTTAGCACAAAATTATTAATGGGGTTGCTTAAAACAACACAGAGATTGAATTTTTATCACAAAATTATTAATGGGGCCGCTAAAAACAACACAAAGATTGAATTTTTAGCACAAAAATATTAATGGGGTTGCTAAAAACAACACAAAGATTGAATCTTTAGGCCAAAATTGATAAAGGGGTGGCTAAAACCAACACAAAGAACAAGCAAAAATGGAGAAATCAAGAATCAAGATTCATTTTTTAGCACAAAAATGGTTAAAGGGGTTGAAGAGTGATGAACAATGAAGCCATTAAAGGTGTGTATATAGAGAGAGAGATGAAAGATTAGGCAGAACCAAGAAACAAAAAATGTGAAACAAATTGGAGAAAAAGAAAGAAAAAATGCGATGTTTCTTTTAATAATTATTAATATCAAGATTGGAATTTGTGGAGGAGAAAAGCGAGGCAATTTTTTGATGAATGAAAGAAGATAATGTGTATATTGGCGTTTGGTTCATTAGGGTTTAAGCAGAATTTATAGGGAAAATTGGAAGGAAAATGGAGAATTCGTGGGGACACACAATCCTTGAAGCAATAAACAACTAGCATTCATTCATAGATACTCCGTCCTTCTCAAATTATTCGTCCCAAATTTTCTAATTTAATTTTTTATTTTACTTAATTCTTTCATTAATAAAAAAAAAAAAATCTATATTTTACCCTTTACATTAATCACTTTTCCTTCAACTTAAAATATAAACATCATTTAATAAAGATACTATAGTAAAATAATTATGTTATTAATTATTTTTCTTAATCAATATGTCATCTCAATTTGGTACAAATAATTTGAGATGGAGAAAGTATTATGAAAAGATTATAAAGAGATTTATCCGATTTATTTTTACTTGTTACAATTTTTTAGGGGTCATTTGATTGGGAAATAGTTTTCCCGGAATTATTTGAGATAATTTATTCCATTACTATGGTATAAATAGTGGAATAAGTTATCCCGATATTAACTAATATCACCAATCAAACATGAGATAAAATAATCTCTCGTTTTATTCCAAGACTACTTATTCCGTATACCTCACATCAAATGACCCCTTAATATTAACTTCAATCTAAGTTTAAAAAATAATAAGGCAGCCCAATGCACTAGAAATCGTTTGGTGGGAAGAATAAAATAATTAATCTCGAAATTATTTTAGAAGATGAGCTTACTACATGTTTGATTATGACAAAATGCATGAGATAATTCATCTCAAAATTATAGTTTTTTTTTCATTCCTCCTTAAGGTAAAATAACTAATCTAAAAAATAACTTATTTTCAATCAAACGATCCCTAAAAATTTCGTCATGCGCGGAGAAAGGACAGTCAAGTACGAGATGTCCTAAAGCTCCCACTATGCATAGAGTTCGAAAAAGGACTCCACCATAAGGATGTATTGTACGCAGTCTTACCTCGCAATTATGCCAGAGGCTGTTTACAATGTTTAAACCCGTGATATTCTAATCAATGACAATAACTTTACCAACTAGTCAAAACGTTAATCTAAGGTGTGTTTGGTATGATGGAAAATGTTTTCTGGAAAATATTTTCTGGAATTCTCTTGTTTGGTTGTAATTAAATGTTGGGAAAATATTTTCCATAAAAACTCATTTTCCTCCATTTGAGGGAAAATGACTTCCCTCATGGACCAAGGGAAGTCATTTTTTCGGAAAATGACAAATGTAACTTATGCCTCACCCCCACCCCTCTTCCCTACCCCAATAACACTCATATTCACATTTCTCAAAAAAATCATATTACTCGAAAATATTTTTCACTGTACTTTGCTTCAATTTTTCACTGCTTGAAATAAAAAATAGTGAAGCTTGAATTTTTTTTTTCCAATGTTCGTTGAATGTATTGTTATTTCCATATACATATAGGAAGACTTACCTATGTTACTTTTGCTAATTGCATATTTCATTTTGCCATCGATGTAGCTTGTTTCACAAGGTTGAAAAGCTTGTCGTTCTGTTGTTTTTCTATTGATTGTAGTATCTTGAGATTGTCCTAACAAAATGTTGAAAAATGTCTCCAATATTTGTTAATTAGTAGTTGATTAAATTTAGTGATTGTAATATTTTAGTATTCGATATTGATATTATTTGTCATATTTAAATTAGTTCTTACAAATTGTTGAGTTGCTAGAGATACTGATATACTAGTTAACAGTTAGTATTATTTTCTAAAAAATATTTTTTCACTCGACAATCAAACAGTAGTGTATATTTACTACTCACCAATCAAACAACATAAAATATTTTTCGAAAAATATTTTTCACTCGCCAACCAAAAAAATATTTTCTACTCACCAATCAAACAACATAAAATATTTTTCGAAAAATATTTTTCACTCGCCAACCAAACATGAGAAAATAAGTAAAAAACCAACTTATTTTCCAGAAAAACTTTTTCCAGGAAAACATTTTCCATCATACCAAACACACCTAAGTCTCAAAATATTAAATTAATCTAATCAAATTTAACTATGAAAGCTAGTCAAATTGACTTTCGATAAACAAAATTTGACAACTATTTTGGAACAATGTGAGAACCATTTAGATTTTCTTTAAAATCTTTTACTAGAATAAATCTATTAGATTTCGAAGTTTTTAATAGGTTGGAAATCATTATTTTTAAAAAGTAATAAATTTAAATAAGGTTTTAATTAATAGCATGTTTGACCCCAAGTGTTTATTTTCACAATTAGACTTCAATGCAATTTGAGAAATTTGGTCAAGAATGAAATATCTTGATACCATTTCTATGTCAAAATGACCACTTACCTATTTTCTACATTTTTTTGTTTCCCATATCCGGTATTCGGTATTCGTATTGGAGCCCCGATTAATCCAAATCGCGCATTGCAAGGCCCATTAAGGTGACAGTTTTTTTTTTTTGGTTTTCCATCCGGTGTTCGATATCCTTATTGGAGCCTCGACCAATCCGGATCGCGAGTTGCAGGGTCCATTAAAGTGACAGCGCTCCCGGTGTTTGGTATCCGTATTGGAGCCCCGACTAAACCAGATCGCGTGTTGTAGGGCCCATTAAGGTGACAGTTTTTTTTTTGGTTTCCCATCCAGTATTCGGTGTCTACATTGGAGTCCCGACTAATTCGGATTGCGCGTTGTAGGGCCCATTAAGGTGACAACAATCCAATAATTTTCTCCATACCCAGAATCGAACCCTCGACCTCTTGTCAAGGGTGGAGCAGCCCATCCACGTGGCAAGAGTTATTAATAATGTCCCAAAGAATAATTTATATTTCAAAATTCGAGTGTCACCGTCATATGTTAATGAAATATATATATATATATATATATATATATATGTATTTGCTTAATAAAAGGATCAAACGCACATATCAAGAAATATGCTAGTTAATAAATAAAATTATTAAAAGCATCTTATCTACATTACAAAAAAAAATAAAAAAAATCCAGATCATATAACAAAAAAATAAGAGAAAAACAAGAAGCATATAACTATATATATTCTTATTCTTCAAAATCCACCTTGCTATAAAAGCTAAAGCACTTTCAAAGGTGGCAAATAAGTCTTTTAATATTAGAATTTATTTATTAATAGGTATGTTAAATGAACGGGTTAAGAATAATATTTAAGCGGATTAAAATGAACTGAATCAATTATGGCTAGCTTGACGCAAATCCAAAATAAAGCGATTGACTACTCGAATAGGTTCTCGCATCCAAAAAAATGAGCGAGTTCGATTTGAGTGTTCATCGATCGGATGAATTTATATGCTTTTATTTAGGTCAAAATAGAATATGAAAAACTTAAAAGCTTTTGTTGATTTATTTGTTTATTTGCTCTTTTATAATTAATTTGATTATCAAATCAAACTATTAGCAATATTTCTCCAAATGTAAAAGTTATCAACACACTCAAAAAGATTTGTGTATAATCTATTGATACAAAATCAATGAAGTTGACCAAAGAGGTCGATTTGATTCTCAAGTGGGGACAATTATGTTTAGAATAGTTATAGATTTTTTTGGAGCAACGATAAAATTGTATCCATATAATTTATAGGTCATGAGTTCGAATCACAAAAGTCGAAATAAATATTAAAATTAAAATAAATTGTCTACATCGCTCCTTTAAAGTATACATCTTTTTTCCAAACTCTATTAATATGAAATATTTTGTGCATTAAACTGTCCTATAATTGTACAATATTTGTTTCATAGTTATTTAAGTAGTTCTACGTCTTTTTTTCTATTTAATTTAATGGGGCCATGTGAAAAGAATCAATAATTTTATAATATAGAGATTGCTCTAATATTAAATTATTAATAATGTTTAGTACTCATGGTAGGTGCATGAAACAAGACATGCATTTTGCGTTTATCCAATTCTCCGCATATACGTACCAAAAATATATTTATATAAATAAATAATGAAATAATTGAGATCCCTTAATTCTTGATTAAAAATTTTAAATTTGACTTCTGAAATAAATTTATTTTTTGATAGAAAGTGTTTACGTCTCCTTAATAACGGTTATTTGAGATCAAACTAGATAATTTGGACTTCTTCAATTTTAGTCCAAAATATCGAGTTTAAACCTCGAAAATAAAGAATCTTACGAAAGAAAATTAACACAATTAAAAGTGATATGCTTAGTGTATCTCGAATACCAAATGATTAAAGAAAAAACTTCAAACTTTTTAAATTTCACTGTCACAATATACATATACATACATACACACATATATATATATATATATATATATATAATTTTTTTGTTTCTATGATGATGCCTTTTGTATTGTTAATTAATATAATGAACTAAGGTAATTTTGTTGTTTACTAGTGTAGCAACAATATGTGAAGTTTAGTTTTACTTTTGGACATTGAAGGGATTAAAGTATGGATATTCTATTAATTTTGTAACAAGATTAGTGTCATTATTTGACTCTAAATTAATTCCTCTCCATAGTTCATGGAGCTAACTCTTTTCATTGAAATAATCACATAGTATATATAAAATATGGAATTAAATTTAGAAATGAAATTTATGTTATCCACAAACTTTTCAATGTGTTCAATGAAGAGAAGTGTGTCAAACTTTGGCAGTGGTCGAGTAAAAATACTTTTCCATTTTTAATTTGAAGCTCAGATTCACGTCTTGAAAATAAAATCGCTTTATCTTTACGGACTTAACTTGAACTGATCGGACATTAAAATGAATATCGAACATCGAATGGAGCCAAACATACTTTTTTGTTCTAGTTAAAATCTTTGTTTTTGAACAAGAAATCTTATGCCATCTTGAATTGGAATAAAGTGTTGGACCATTCCAATACAATTCAAAGTTTTATTTTCCTAGTCAAATGGTCTTCTCTGTTTCCATTATTTGCTTTAAGAGAAGAAAAATCATATTCTAACTTTTGATTTGTATAAAGTTTAATTGAAACCTCTAATACATGTGACGAGAATAATAATCTCGAAGTTATTTCATATTATCACATATAAAAAATAAGATAAAATAATTTTATAAGACTTTTCAATACGTTATACATCCTTGCTTATCTCATTTCGATCCTAAATTTAGTGAAAGTTTAGTTGATAAAAAGGACCTTGAGTTGTCAGTTTACGCCCTCAAACTTCTATTAATTACACTTTTGTCTCTCATTTAGTCAAAAATGCTACCTACTACAATTCAAACTCCTTAAGACACGTTGTTCACATTTTTGAATATAAGATTTGGAAGATTATAGAAGAACAATTATTGCTCAACTACCCAAATATATATCTTGAATCCTTGATGGAGCAAATTTGATTATTTGTAATCTTATTTTTTAATAATTCATATTGTTATTTAAGCCGATGATCGGCTTATATGTACCTCGACTCTATTATCATGAAGAAACAAAAGAGGTTTATTGATTATTTGACGAGAGAAATTGAGAGTGGGTAAATCTGAACCATTTTCGTGACAACAAGAGTATATATTGAATTTCAACAATGAAAAGTGAGTTTAATTAAAGAGATGTAGTTGGAAAACCCTGAAAAACATTGGTCGGTACGAAAATTGATAGTTCAAACTTCAGAATATTCACTCATTATAACGAAATCAAAATGCAGATACGTATTGAAAGTTTGTTGTCGTGTG
Organism: Capsicum annuum; assembly: GCF_002878395.1. Taxonomy (NCBI): domain Eukaryota; kingdom Viridiplantae; phylum Streptophyta; class Magnoliopsida; order Solanales; family Solanaceae; genus Capsicum; species Capsicum annuum. The sequence goes on from NC_061121.1 coordinate 950,747, forward strand.
ACCAGAAGGTCACGGGTTCAAACCTTAGGAAACAGCCTCTGGTAGTAATGTAAAGTAAGACTGCGTACAATACACCCTTGTGGTGGGGTACTTTCCCTAGCCCTACGTATCGCAGGAGTTTTAGTGCACCGACTGCCCTTTTTCTAAAAAATGAATTTCACAACTTTAATTTAAAGTCGCTAAACTTGCAAAAATGTATGAATTTAGGCCTCGGCTTAAATAGGGATCTCAAAATCGGCTATATGTGCAATTGCCAAGCCCAACCCAGCATTAGGATCCAGTCATAGCCCAATGAAATATGCCTGATACACCAAGGCCCATTGGGCCAACAATGAATATTTCTTGTATCACCATACAAATTCCAAAGTATACACAAAACGAAAAATTCCGATTACCCCTGATAGAAAAACAGAAAAAACACACGCGTGTATCTCGTGTGATGTACGTCTAAACAAGTTCTGTTCATGTTCTCCTCTTTGACATATACGATCACGCATAATATCCAAGTGTATATTTTAGTCATACACAAGTAGTTGTGCCCTTTCGAAAAGAACTTTTTGGCTGTTAGAGGGCGCTACACATCCAGTGGCAAAGTCAGAAATTTCACTAACGGGTGTTCAATAGCGTACTTTCAAGGCTATAATATATATGTACGGAAAGTAACATTCGACCTGCATATATAGTATAATTTTTCAACAAAGAGTGTTCAATTGACCACTTGTCGGCATACATAGCTAACCCTATGCTATACAACGAATTCGAATAAGCAAGAAAGTGAGGAACCAAAGAAGGTAGTTACCTTTGATACACTTAAATTAGTGAGCATCAAAAGAGGATCCGTTATAAGTACGACAGTATTTTTGGAGGGTCCGAGCAGCATAGTTATTCACGAGAACGAAAACATCTTGAAGTAAACAACAATGTACAATGACAGTGAAATAAGTGCCAACAAATGCTGCCAGAAAATAAGTGCTGAGGCTTCACTTACTGCATAACCTCTCAAGCTGGCAATGGCTCCTAACAAGATTGCACTGGGTGTTGTATACTGCAACAAAAGCACGAATGTATACATATGATCGCCCTCGACAAGAATATTCATCTTGTTAGCCAGCGTAACCACCCCAATCCCCAACAGAGGAAGCACGAAAAGCCTTGCTACCGATATCCCAATCATAGTCCTGAGGCCAAGTTTGGATTCATTAGGCCCCTCAGCTAGCATTCCTCCGAGGATAAGCATTACCGATGGCACCATTGCACCGGCTAAGATCTCTAAACTATCCGTGATGAAAGACAGTGGAGCGTCATATCCAAAGGTGAACGCCTTTAGATGAGGGACCATCCCAACGAGTATGGCAAACAGAGAAGCAATCGTTGGGGGCTGAAGTATGTGCTGCACGGGTGTTTGTTCAGCAACTGTTCTCATTTTCTTGATTACTTTAGGTGCAGCCAAACACCTAATGGGCTCGGGATCATCAGCTGTATCATGTATATCATTTTCGACATCAGGTCCATTGGCTACCGAAAGATTTGAGACAGAATTAAAGATCCTCGCGACTAGGGCTGTTTTCGAGTTTTCTGTTTCTTTGTCCTCAATGGCAGGCCACTCAGCCTCAACTAAAAGCGGCCTGCTAACTCCGTTATCCTCCTGCTGGCCGCGCTCCTCCTCCACCTTCTCCCTTTCATCGGCAACCTCATAGTACTCCATCGGAGGCTCCATCATATGATAAACAAGCGTATAAACAAGAATCACCGCGACCCATTGAGCAAAAGAAACATAAGCAACTCCATTCCTTTTACAATCAGGTCCAAAAGGTTGATCTATACTATGACAAATAGAGCCAACTATAGCTAAATGAAGGTTCCCCGTGTTACCAAACGCGGTCATGATGATAGTGAATCGAGTAAACTCTTGAGGTGGACGACATATGATGACTACTAACACACCTAACACGAACCCAACAAGTGTACTCAACAACACATTAACTGGTATAAACCACCAATGCACGAAATTATCGAGTGTGATTGATTGTCCTAAGTGAATGAAGATCAAACATGGCAAGAAAAGTGCAAAGACAAGTTTGCTAAGAAGTTTGAATGTTTCTTTTGGGACAATTTGAGTCTTTTTGTGACCAAGAATTAGTCCAAAAATTGCAAGTGAAAGAAGTTTAAGCAAAGGAAGAACAGTACTAATGAGACCTTGTTCAGGAGACTTTGTGTTGCCAACCATTGCTACTTCACTCAATAATCTTAACATCTTCTTTTTCTCGATAGCGAGCGCTTCCCTCTTTAGTGGATCCTACACAACACGAATTTCGATCAATCAGAAAGTGAATTTCCCAAAATATTGTGCTTAAGCAATAACATGCTTTCACTAGCTATGTTGCACCGACTCTTCAAAAATGTTGTCGCGCCAGTGTCGGATACTCCAAAAATGCACTACTTTTAGATAATCCGACACTCGCCCGACAACATTTTTGAAGTGTCTAAGCAAACACAGTTGGAAAAAAATTTATTACCAATATGAATTATCACATTCAACAGTTAGGGAATGGCAAAACATAATACGTACAACTTTTTTCTCGATAGAGAGCTCTTTCCTCTTTACTGGACCCTACATAACACGAATTTCGATTAGTCGGAAAGTGAATTTCCCATAATTATTTTGCTTAAACAACATGCTTTCACTAGCTATGTTGCACGGACTCTTCAAAAATGTTGTCGCGCCCGTGTCGGATATTCCAAAAATGCACTACTTTTAGATGATCCGACACTCGCCCGACAACATTTTTGAAGTGTCTAACACATAGTTCGAAAAAAATATATTACTAATACGAATTATCACATTCAACAATTAGGGAATGGAAAAACATAATACTAAAATATTTGTAGGATAACAAATTAGTATCGAAAAGTGTCACGTTATAGAAGATTTTATGGATTATTAATGAAAATTACCCAGAAACAAGGTAAATTATAATTATTTCATAAGAACAATTAACAAACACAATAATAAAAATTCCAGGAATATAATTTTGGTATTAACATAATCAAGTATTGTGAGAAAAAAATTATTTATACCTTAAAATTCCCAAATTGCAATCGAAAAACAAGATTCTTGTGCCAATTCAGAATGGATTATATTAAAGAATTTTGATTGGAATCAATGTATTCTCCTTTGTAAAATAGTTATATGAAAAACAAATAAAAAAATAAAAAGGTGAGGTTTCCTAGGGGAGAAGAAATAAATCTTATTTAAATGGGAAAAATTATCATTAAAATTAAGTGTAATTATTCTATGCATTTACTTAACACAAAAAAACTAATATGGAAAATTATTTATTTTCTCAATAATTTTTTTCTAGGAATGAATGTCATATATGTAGATATAACTCATTCAAAGTTATATTCAACTCCGCTTTTTATGTAAAGATCTTACGGGGCATCCTATATAATTGTTGCTATTTAATATGTATTCATTTATTAAAACACTTTTGAGAATTTATTCCTCGTAGAACATTTCAAACATGAGGTATTTGAGCGTATCTTGACAAAGTCTAACTTTAGGGAAAAATAACTGAATTCACTCACCTGGATGCAATGAGTCAATGAGATATGTGCTTGAATTCAGGCCATATAAAACCTTAGACATTTTGTCCAGTTTCAAACGCCACATATTTGAAGTTATTTCAAAAATATTAGATTGGAAAATTTCAGTGCACTACGAGTATGACTTAAATATTAATGTCGCAAAATCGAGTATCTATGCACTTGGGCCATTCAATATCATGAAATCCACTAAAATTGGATCCATAGTTTGCCATATCTAACCCAAGTCAAATTTTTGGCCCAATTTTGCTTACCCAAGACCAATAGTGTTTGCTTAGTGGCCCACTTGATTATAAGAAGAAAAGTTGTCAATGAGTGCCCAAATTGAACATTGTGGGATAAATCAACTAAGCCCAATTTTCACTTGGACCCAATTCCAATTCCCAAGTGACAAGGTATCTCTCTCTTTCTCTTTTTTATTTTTAAAAAAAGAAAAATTCTCACCCAGTGTCTGGTATACGCATTAGAACCTGAATAAACTCAAATTCATGTTGAGAAGTCCCACATTAGGTTGGAGAGGGGTGGGGGTGGGGGTTTCAACCCTGTGACGAAGCTAGCATCTTAACTAAGGGGTTCAAAAATAAAAAAATGTGAACAAAAGAACTAGTCGAAGGGGGTTCAACGTCTGCTATATATACACGAAAAATAATTATAAGCTTGTATAAATAGTATAATTTTTCATCAAAGGAGGTTAGGATTAACCCCCTCACTATTAGCTAGTTTCGCCCCTGGTTAAACCGCTCCATAAGAAAGGCGACACTATATCATGGGGACTCAAACTCTAGACCTTAATTAAAGATAAAAGAGTACTTACCATTTCATCACAACCCTCATTAATGACACGGTATCATTTGTTATAAAGTTTGAATTTTCTTAAGTATCGAGTAATGGTGATATTTCGTTTCACGAAAGTCAATTTGACTAAACTTCAAAGTTAGAGTGAAATAGATTAATATAAAATTTCAAATTTAAATATTCAAAAACTATATAATAAATACTATAAGTTGCAATCGTCTCATATTAACATGATTAAAAAAAATCTTAAAATATCGGCTAAAGTTTCATTTAGTTTAACTTTTAAAAAGTGAAATGTAACAAATAAAAGTGTAACGGAGAAAGTAAGTAACTAGAACTTAGACCAATATCCCATGCTAGAACTATATAGTTCTCCTCTAACCATGCATCTATCTTTTCAAAATCCAAAAGCAACTAAATATTGTCCTTACAAGATTTATTTTTATGTTAGATTTGAAAAGTAATTTTGATGACTAGATAACTCAAAGATTGTTGTATTTTTCTTAGGATTCCTATTATGGGTGGGACAATGAAGTACCCCTTTCATACACTTGGCCAGTAAGACTTGTCATTTCAATCTGTCAACTCATCAGTATTTTTTTTGTTTTATAATAAATGAATTGTTGAATTTTGACACATAGATTAAGAAAAAAGCATTAAAGACATAAATTTAACACAATTTTCTATTTTTACCCCTCCCCCCAAAAAAAACTGACCTTGTAATACCTTTTCAAAAGTTAATTAGTTGTCAAATCACAAGGAAAAATTTAGAAAAAATTTAATGATTCACTTATTTTGAAACACCAATAAATATCCCAACAATTCACTTATTCTGAAACGGAGGGAGTACTAAATTTCATGCTATTTTTCTATTTTTTTTTTCTTTTTTGGTCATTTCTTTAAGGTGAAAAATGTGTTCTTAATACTCCATTTCATTTAGCGGGCGTTTGACAGAGTGTATAAGAATAATGCAAAATATGGTATATTAGTAATGCTTGTATTAGTAATATCTGTGTTAGTTATGCTTGTGTTGTTTCTTATATAGTGTTTGGTTCGATGTATTAAAAATAACATGAATTACATAATTTTTAATTATTATTTTTTTGTATAATATCCTCCATATATATGTTGGAAAGGATGTAAAAAAAAAAATTGAGGGGTAATAGTATGCATGCATTAGATCTATTGCATTACTAATGTTATGGATTTTAAGATATTAGTAATACACAATAGAGTGTATAACTAATGCTTGCATTAGCTTTACATAGGATAAAAAAATATACCAAACAAGATATTACTAAGTACTAGTACACATTAAACTAATACATGCATTAACATTCCAATACACTAGGGGTCGTTTGATAGAGTGTATTAAAAAATAAAGCATGCATTAGTTATGTGTACTACTAAAATCTTGTTTGATATATTTTTTAAACTATATGTAACTAATGCAAGCATTCATTATACACTTTATTGTGTATCAAGAGGTGTATTGCTAATATCTCAGAATCCACGACATTAGTAAGGTAATGGATTCTAATGCATGCATTATCACAATTAAAGACAATTTTCTCTCCAAATCTTTTCCACATCCTTTCCACCATGTATATAAAAATATTTTTTAATTCTTTGTTTTATACAATTCATATATTTTTGATACACCAAATCATATATTTTTGATACATCAAACCAAATTCTACATGAGAAAAATGCAACTATAACTAACGCAAGTATAACTAACACAAACATTACTAATACAAGATATTTTGCATTATTCTTATACACTCTACCAAACGATCCTTTAATGTGACACTCTTTAATTTGATATACCATTTAAGAAAAAAAAAGTTTTTAATATTTGTGGTTTGAAATAATTCAAGACTATAAATTATTTTATTTAAGAATAAAAAGAGAATTTTAATGCTAAATTATTTTTAATTATAGTAAAGTAACAATTTTTGAGACGAATTAAGCAGAAAAGTATGATATATAAAATGAATGGAAAGTAGTAGTGCTTCATTGTGGACTTAATATATGGTTGATGGATCTTAAGGTTTTTTATCCACCAGCTAATCTAAAAATTATTATTTTAAATTTATAATTTTCGAATAATTTAGTCCACGTACTCAATTAGAACTTGCATGTTATTAGGTCATTCCAATTTTAGAATAGTATGATAATGTCGTGCCCAAATATACATAGTAACTTATGTCTTACGTAAAATTTGAACCATACATCTGTTTGATTTGATGTATAATCAGTGTACTAGGCCTTTTGTTTTTTTTCCTACTATATAGGAGTATTAGCTAAAGTTGTACAACTCTTGATAAATGTTGTGTCATATCTATTAATTTTACGAAATATCTGATATTTCTATTAAAACTTGTCAAACAAAGTCAATGACATGATCTTTAACTAGAGGTCTCGAATTTTAACCTGACTTGTCCTCTTTTAAAAAGGTTATTACTAGCGAATCACTCATCGCTATTTGTTTTCAGAGAACAGAGGTGACAGTGAGAATTTCGTTAACTAGAGCATAAGAATTGGTGTGTTCCCGTGAGCCCCATTTGTTCGCATTGGCAGCAAGTTCATTTATTCATTATAGTCTATTATTTGAATTCTTAGAATCGCTCAGTTAAATTTCCTTTGCTGAGTATTCTTTTGTTATTATGGACTTGTGGAGTTTTGACTTCTTCTCATATTTTGGAGACGGATTTCGTATTGATATGTTGTGGTGAATGATTGCTGATAATATTGGCAAATTGTGTTGGTGATGTTGATTGTTGCGTTGTTGATTTGAGACTGGGAAATTTTGGATAGGCCTAAAAACAGGAAAAATTCTGTCTGATTTTCTGTAGATTACTGACGAGCAGTGGCGGTGCAACCTTTGTTCTAGGGGGACCGAAACCCCTTCGACGAAAAATTATACTATTTAAATACTATTTTTACACGGTTAAAAATATTTTTTATACATATATAGTAGATGTTGAATACCCTTCGACTAGTTCGTATATATACTTCTGAATTCACTCAATGAAAATTCTCGCTCCGCCATTGCTGACGAGGCTTGCTTTGGAGTTTTAACCTCCTTGACGTCGGTCATGATCCTATTTTGGGTTCGTGACAAGGTGTCGTATCGACTTGTGCATATGTCGACTAATTTCACGAAATATCTGTTGTTATTTGCACCGAAGCTTGCCAAATAAAGTGAATGATACGGTCTTTAATTAGAGGTCCCGGATTCTAATCTTATTCTCGTTAAAAAAAAATCCTAGTACGAAAAAGTTCCTCTATAATGAGCGTTACGCGATGCGAATCCGAATTTGTATATAGCTTCGTACACTGCTCTAAATCTACACTTAGATTTTCTTGTTCCCAATACCCCCTTATATATTTCCCTCTTCCTTTTATTGTTACCACTTACCATACACATTTCACTTATGATTCACATGACTTTATATTTTTGATAAAATTATAATTCCAAAAAGAAAATAAAAAAAATGGAATGATCTTTTCAATTAAATGTTATTGTATGTGCTATGCATGTTTTTTGCTTTTTGGTTCTTTCATTTAGGGCAATGGAGAATAAGGAGCTCTCTCCAGTCCAGTCCGAGGCAGTCGATAACTAAAAATACAGCTGATGACTCGTTGATTCTTAAGCACGTCGTAAACAAGATGGAGTTTTGGAAATTTGACGTGTTTGAGATTCAACGATGCATGAGCTGTGTTTAGCTATCGCTGTCACGTCTTGGACTGAAGGGAGCTCCCTATTATATCCACTTCCCTTTAATTAATGTTTCATTCACTAGTTTATATTTTTTTTACGTTATCAGTGTAATTTAACATGTTATAAACCCCGTTTGTTATCATTACTTAGGTGTTAATATACAGGTCGATAACTTTATTTGATGATGTGAATATATTAGTATACACTGTCAGTATACAAAACTTACATTCAATTGCTTTTTTCAATTTTTATATCCCTATAGATTGAAAGAAGTGAAGAGGAACGTTGGAGTTATCGTTAAAGTTGCTGTTGTCATGTTGCTAGAATGTCACGTTTTCAAGTTTTGAAAACTGTCTTATTTAGAAATGCAAGGTAAAGCTCCGCGCAATAGACCCTTGTGATTGGGTTCTAATTAATTTCTTGAACTCTGTGCATAATGAAAGTTTTAATGCACCGAGCTGCCTTTATAGATTAAAAGAAGTAAATGTACTCAAGCTTACCTTGTAGTATGTTTTTTCTCTATGTGATATTTATATTTGTGAGTTCTTTTCTTTGTTTTATTTACTTTGCATATTAGTTAATAGGTTCCATAAATTAATTGGTACTGAATTTCCTTTTTTTTTTTTTTTTTTTTTTTTTTTTTGTTTTTTTTTTATTTTAATTGATTTTTTTAAAAAATTAAATGTTTAAGATTTTTTTTTTTTTTTTTTTTTTTTTTTTTTGCAGTAGGTTGTATATATATATACATGGATATTCATAAACATGCAAAGCTTAAAGTTTATTGGAAGAAGGTTCAAAGTGTGATAGACCAAAAATCATGCTGGTGTTTTGAATTTCGATGATGTTAATTACTGTATAAAAAAAAGATGAAGTCGTCTTTGGTAAGGAGCGCTGAGTTCAGCAACACGTTTACTATTTGGAAATGAATGGCGCTTGGCAGGGTAAAAAGAAGATTTTTTTTCCATTAGCCGAGAAAAGAAGTAGCAAAGAAATATCACTATAGTGGAAAAAAAACCCATAGGGTTGAACGAAGGGATACGGTTAAAAACAAAAAGAAGAGATCAAGGAGCGGGAGCTAGACGAGCACTTGCAAAAGAGCGAACGGCAGATTCAAAACTGCTATATAGTAAAATAGAACGAAAGTACCTCGATCGGGAGGTTTTACTCCCAACAATACTTTTCGGTAGGAATTCAAATTAATCAAGTACTGAACATCGTGTGAGAACCAAATAATTGTGAATTTGGTACATGAAAAAGTTAGGGTTTTTGAAGAAAGCTAACAGCTAAATGGATTCTATACATGATTAGTTTTAATTGTTCTTGGTCTACTTGTATTAGATGGACAATTATGATCTTGTTAATTAATATTCTTGTAATGGGGTGGTTAATTAATGTTACTACTAATGTTGTGCCTAATTGAATTACTTATTTTATTCTCTTATATCTTGAAACCTAATTTTTTTTTTTTTTTTTTTTTTTAATAATTACGATGTCTGAGCCAGCTTTCACATACTTACCATCTATCTAAGACCTTATATTCTCAAATCACAATTCATTAACCACTAGACCATGTGCAAATCTTAGTTTTTTTTGGAGGGTGGTTATCCATACGAATGACTCGGGTTCGATCCCCCTCAATGCCTTTTGAGTCGAGTCTGTCGCACAAGGTTATTTATCTAGTGCAGTTTACATCTCTCGAGTGGTTTGCAAGTTATTACACAGTGAGAGGTTTACTCAATACGTACAGAGTGTTCACCTGAAGAGTAGAGGTTGTGGCAAAGATTGTAGCAGTTGCAGGTTATCCTGGGATTTTAACAAAAAAAAAAACTTAGTTTTTAATCATAATTGATATCATCTTATTCTCTTAAATAAAGTTTATTTTCACTTGTAACAACAAGAAATGTACAAATTCACCTGGGGACTTTGGATTTATGGAAGTTTTACTTTATGGGAAAAAACATCGTTTTCATCCTAAACTATACCAGAAAAGTTGAAGCCACACCTAAATTATACTAGTGACCTATTACACACCTAAACTATAAAAAAGTGAAACTATTTACATCCTGTCAGGATATCACCACTTGTATGTGGTGTAGTGTTTTACACGCGCTGCCATGTCAGCATCACGTCAGTAAAAAGTATCATTTTTTTATAGTTAAGGTGTGTAATATGTCACTTATATAGTTTAGGTGTGGATTTGACTTTTCGATTATAGTTTGAGGTGGAAACGATGCCTTTTTCCTTAATGTTTTTAGCCGTTTACTTTTGTTATTTAATAAGCTGGACGCGCCTAAAATACGTGTAACACACGCGCCTTAGAATGGGGTCGCAGGGAGGTAATAATATCACTTTTTTATAGTTAAGGTGTGTAATAGGTCACTAGTATAGTTTAGGTGTGACTTAGACTTTTCGGGTATAGTTTAGGATGGAAACGATGCCCTTTTCCTTTACTTTATTGAATTAATATCATGTCAAATACACATAATTATAAAAAAGTTATTGATATAAGATATATTTCTAATTAACTCTGTGTTGTAGTTGAAGTGACTAATACAATATTTAATTTAGCCCTTTGTGAAATGAAGAGCTATTTTGACTTTTGATCTTTCACAAAAATGCAAAATCCATTTGCCTATATATTAAGGATTAAATTCCTTAATTAGAATTATCTAAAATTAGAAATAAGAGAGTTTAGTATATTTCATAGATTTGTGTAAACCTCTTGTTTTAATTTTGTACTTTCTTTTGTATATTATATTGATAAAGTATTTGCTCCTCGTCTACAAATGTAAGTCAAATTGATCGAACCATGCAAGTTTTTTGTCTTTGATTGTCATCGAGCAATTGTTTTGTTAAATTTTGCATCATTTGGAGTCGCGATCACGTGGCAAATTAGTGTCTGAAGGTCAAATTTAAATCGAGTTCGTTTCAACAATCAACATGACTTCACAAGAGAGTAGAGTTGAGAAATTTGATCGAAATACAAACTTCGGAATATGACATAACGTTGCAAAATCAAGCATTATATTGAATCTCTCCGATGATTTTATGTGAAGTGGCTTCAAAAACTACAGCGAAAGGCACGTGGAAAAAGTTGAAGTCCTTGTATATGAAAAAGCCGGTAAAAAATAATTTCTACCTGAAGAAGAAGTTGTATATGCTACGTGCGGGTGAAGGTACTTCTATACGTTCACATCTCGACATATTTGATAACATTCTTATGGATTTGAGCAATATCGGAGTTCAAATTGAAGACGAGGATCAAGCCTTGTTGTAATTGCTTTATTCGTTACTCCAATCACTTCAGCATATTAAAGACGCTATGCTTTATAAAAGAGATACTATCTCTTATTTTGACGTTAAATCTTTCTAAAAGAAAGATTCAAATTGTAAGATATCGAAATCAAATAAACTAGAAATGCGATAAAAAATTTATCAGCATCAGATATTTACTCCATAGTGCATAGATTGAATCTTTATTATATGCTTTGACTTTTGTTGTTTTATTTAATTTTCAGTAAAGATTTGTATCTTGATCCTAGAATAAAATTATTTTTTTCTAGTTGAATTTGACTTTTATAATTTTAATAGCTAACTCATAATTTTTTTTTTGCAAACATAATTAGAAAGTAGTTGGAAAAAACAAATCATTGAATTTTATTAACTTTACTGCCAAGAGCTATGACGAAATAGTAGGTACTCTTTCATCTGTAATAAAAGATCTCGGGTCTGAGCTAGTGAGCGATTTATCCATAATATGAAAATTTTTGATTACAATTCTAAATTTAATCGCACCGCATACGGATATCAAACGTTGAACGAAAATTCAGAAACAAAGAACAAACGCTTAAATCCAGACACTATATAGAACAAAAGAATGAAACGAATAATGATTTTGTATTTGTTCTTGTGTTGTATGTTGTACATATCAAAAGAAAATCTAAAAATATTATCTTAGGAATGAAATTTAAAATGATGATGTAACAAGAAAAGTTAGGATCAATAAGTAGGGATCATTAACTCAACCGTCGAGACGTCTTTTGAGAATAAAATCATAGAATTCTAAATACTGGATCTGATCAGAACGGACAGTATGGATCATTAACTTGACTATTGAGACGTCTTTTGAGAATAAAATCATAAAACAGTAAATACTGGATCTGATAAGAAGGAACAGTAGGGATCACTAACGCGACTATCGAGACGTCTTTTGAGAACAATATCATAAAACCCTAAATACTGGATCTGATCAGAACGGACAGTAAGGATCATTAACTCGACTGTCGAGACGTTTTTCGAGAATAAAATCATAAAACCCTAAATACTGGATCTGATCAAGGACAGTACAAAATAAAATCATAAACCCTAAATATGGATCTTATCAGAACAAACAGTAGGGATCATTAATTCGACTATCGAGACGTCTTTTGAGAACAAAATCATAAAACCCTACTGGATCTGATCAGAACGAACAGTAGGGATCATTAACTCAACTGTCGAGACGCCTTTTGAGAATAAAATCATAAAACTCTAAATACTGGATTTGATCAGGGACAGTACGAAATCAAATCATAAAACACTACATACGAATCTGATCAGAACAGACAGTAGGGATCATTAACTCGATTGTCGAGACGTCTTTTGAGAACAAAATCATAAAGCCCTAAATACTGGATCTGATCAGAACCGACATTACTTTGGCCGTTGAGCTCGAATCGGTACATAATCGACATCGAAAAAACATATTATCCACCTAAAATCCCTTTAGTTAACTCAATCAAATGAAACAAAATAACAATAGTTGAAGTGGGCAAACTTAGTCCAATAAGTGCAGCCATGCCCAAAACCAAACTAGGTCTTGTATCCATCAATTTAGATTGCAACAATCCCAATGCATGACAAATATTCGCATCGTAATTCGTGTATATACTTTTTTCCCAATCCATCCAATCAGTCGGAGGCTCGTAATTTCTCTCGATCATCTTCATCTCGTGGATTCTCTTACGCAGGATAATTAAGTTCTCGTCTACGATACGACCGTTATAGTAGTTCCGATCTTGAGCTTCTCTCCCTATTGCCAACGTCGCCGTTCTCGAAACACGTGATGATGATTTTCTTCTCGAAGAAAATGGTGAAGATGAAAGGAAAAAGGTAGATGTTGTTGTTGTTGCCATTATTTATGAGCTATTTATTTTGAGGATTGTATGAATATTTGAAAAATGAGATTTGAATTATAATTGGCTTTTGAATGTTTGTATTTATAGATGTTGGGGACATAGTGGAATGTATTTATAGATGTTGGGGACATAGTGGAACAATGTTAATTAATTATTATTAATTAAAGTATAATAAAAAAATGATTAGGCAAAACCGTGTTATATTAACTGTCAACACCAATAATTAATTAATTAGATTAAGGGTCAGATGATATCATTTGCAAGTAGACCTACTCAGATATGATCTAGTCTTAGCAACTTGCAAGTATAATTAATATTAATTAGCGGCAGAGGAGTATTCAGCATATATTAAAAATATGCAAAAATACATACATACATATATATATATAT
>NC_061121.1:967441-997213 GCF_002878395.1 Capsicum annuum
TCGATTCAAATGTTAATTGCCTTGGCTGCAGTATATGGTCTTGAAATCCATCAAATGGATGTGAAAACCGCTTTCCTAAATGGAGAATTAGAGGAAGAAATTTACATGAAACAACCTGAGGGTTTTGTAGTTCCAAGGAAGGAGAATAAGGTGTGTAGACTTATTAAGTTATTGTATGGACTAAAGCAAGCACCTAAGCAATAACATGCAAAGTTTGACCGAACCATGTTAGCAAACAGATTCAAGATAAATGAATGTGACAAATGTGTATATATTAAAGACACACCAAATCACCAAGTCATTGTTTGTTTATATGTGGATGATATGTTGATCATCAGTAGAGATATTTCTAACATAAATGCAACAAAATGAATGCTCAAGAGCAAGTTTAATATGAAAGACCTTGGAGTTGCAGATGTAATCTTAGGTATAAGAATCCATCGAACTCCACAAGGGTTGGCATTCTCATAGTCTCATTATATCAAAAAGGTACCTGACAAGTTCAAGTATATGGAATTCGGTATTGTTAAGACTCCATTGGATGCGAGCTTTGCACTTCGAAAGAATGAAGGTAAAAGTGACTCGCAATTGGAGTACACAAGAGCATTGGGATGTTTAATGTATATAATGAACTGTACACAACCAGACATAGCATGCACTATCAGTAAATTAAGTTGGTACACGAGTAATCCCAACAAAACTCACTGGATGGCAATGAAAAGAGTTTTGGGGTATCTTAAGCACACTCAAAATTATGCCTTGTATTATAATAAATATCCTGCGGTACTTGAAGGATATAGTGATGCAAATTGAATCACCGAATCGAATGAAGTAAAATCTACAAGTGAATATATATTTACTATTGGTGGAGGAGCAGTCTCTTGGAAATCAACGAAACAGACTTGTATTGCTCGCTCTACAATGGAATATGAATTTATCGCATTGGATAAAGCCGGTGAAGAAGCAGAATGACTCCGAAATTTCTTAGAAGATATTCCTTATTGGCCCAAGCCAATGGCACCAGTATGTATACATTGTGATAGACAAGCCGCAATAGGTAGGGCAGGGAGCATGATGTATAACGGTAAATTTTGTCACATACGACAAAGACACAATACCGTTAGGGAACTTCTCTTTAGTGGAATTATCACTGAAGACTATGTAAAGTCAAAGGATAATGTGTCAGATTCACTTACAAAAGGCCTATCTAGAGAAGGAGTAGAAAGGATATCCAAGGGAATAGGTTTAAGGCCTAGGACAAGTCAGCATGGCGGTAACTCTACCTAGCAGACTGGAGATTCCAAGAGCTAGGTTCAAGGAGATCAAACAAAGTTATGTCTGACAGGTTCAACATTGTCAAATACCCAACCCATTCTCATGATGTAGACAATGTTTAGTAAACAAGGATAAGACTTCAGGTAAAAAGTCATTTAATGATTTTCTAAATTTGGCAGATTTGACCAAATAGTTTAATCTACAGGATTGAACGTTTAGAAATCACCTATGTGAGGGCGAAGTGGAAGCCGCTTCAAGGAGAATGTTAGTAAAGGCCTATTCTCTAAGCTCTCATGAAAACCGGGACGTGTTCATGGCTGAAAAGAACAAAATCGTAAGAACCATAAACGTTAAAAGGTTGGTTGTGTGACATGTGTTATCTAGGTGTACATTAAAGCTCGACGGTTCAAAGATATCAAATCTACCGATTGATCGAGTGCATCCGATGCATGTTCACTACGGAAAGTTCAAAGGAAAACCCACTTATCCAGATGCAATCAGTCTTTGCTTGATGATCACATACTTGTCCGTATTAGTTTTACGAAAAATAGCCATTCCCCATTCATATGGGGGATTGTTGGGTTCATAGAAGTGTGAATAGAAAATGGAGAAAAAATGATGGAGAAGAAAATACATCAATTTGGAAAGTGTACTCCCAAAATTAGAAAGTTCACTAATTCTCCCACATTGGTCGGAGAAGAGAACTTTGGAGTGTTTATAATGATGAATACTTATTCCATATGATAAGTGAGGCAATAAATAAGAGATGCCTCGCGCCATCGTTGTCGTCGCTCGCTCGGTTTCGAATTTGGAAAATGATCGATCGATGAGATTTATCTTTTTGAACAGACTTTATTTGACGAAATCTGATCAATACTCCATTTATATGCATGCAGTAACAGTAACATATTCAATGTTTTGATAGAACCAATGCATTGTTTCGACTGAACTGATGCGCTGTTTCTGAACTGATGTACTGTTTCTTTTCGGAAGTGATGTGCTGTTTCTGAACTGATGTACTATTTTTTTCGGAACTGATGTGCTGTTTCTGAACTGATGTACTATTTCTTTTCGACTGAACTGATACATGCACTGAACTGATATACTGTTTCTGTGCAATTCTTCAATGAAGTGATGCACTGTTTCGAACAGGTGCACTGTTTGGTGAAATGGTATATGCTTTAACAAAAATGCTGCAGGCATGCATTTTCAGAAACATTACACCATTTAAGTGAACCAATGTCACCTTTTCGAAGAGGCATCTGCTAGGCTATATAAACCTGCTTTCCTTCAGAGGTTTTGATATGAAATTTTCAGAATAAAAACTCTCTTCTTTTCTTTACAAATATTTTGTGTGATCAATCAAAACGTTCTGTGCGTTCGAAGAATCCGCCTATTTGAGGTACCGCTATAATCGGATTGAAGACCATTTTATCCTGGGAGGAAGATTCCATAACCTCGGATATAGTGAGGAGAATTATTTCTTAAGGAAAGTCCGTGAATTCGGATGACTTGGTCTTATTCTTTTTTGTTTCATCTATTTTCTGAAAAATAAAATACACCTTTTGAAAATGTCATTTTGATCTTGTGTTGAGGGTATTTGATATACTTCATTGTGTTCTTATTTATATACTTGAACTTTAGTTGAAGTTATTGTTTCTACTATACAGATTCTGCGTACCCGTAGAAGGAAGATAACAATTTAACGGCGAACTTTTTGTATTCTTTTTAAATATTTTAAATTATTAAACTTATGGTGCTTTTTGTGTAGTTCTTAAATACATGTAAATTATATTTTCAAAAACCTTTAAGATCATATGTCCAAATTCACTATCAAAATAAAAAATTGTTTACATGTAATAATGTTACTCTCACATGGAGTGTTTAATACTTTATAAGTTTCAATTTATATGACACTTTTTATTTTTAAGAGTTAAGCAAAAAAATATTTAACGACGATTTTTTTGTATTCTCTGTAAATATTTTAAATTATTAATTCTTATGACTTATGGTGCTTTTTGTATAGTTCCTAAATATATGTAAATTATATTTTCAAAATATTTTAGTGCATAAATTGAGTTGATGTTAACTTGCTAAGGTGATGGTGATACTATATGATTTGACTTTTGTACAAGACGGTTCTTTTTTTAATTTTTAGTTCTCTGTATCTTTTCATTTTTTTATTTCTTTTGTAATAGATAATGAAGGGCTCGTTTTACCGGTTTAATATTAATATTTTAAATATACTTATTGGTATTTAATTAATTTTTTAAATGATCATTAATATTTTTAAATTAGCACAATTGAGAATGCTAATCGAAAAAGAGTTTTTAATGACATGACATGTCAATTAAGAGAGAAAAAGGTTTTTGAGGTGTGTTTTTGAGGTGTTTAATATTTTTTGAGAAAAAAAATGATAGTTGAGAGATATTGTGGTCCTAAATAAAACGTAAGCTATATTTGAAGGAGATATCCAAAACTTGGGTGACTGTTTAGAAAATTCACTCACATTTTTGCGTTTTTTTTATCTGATTAGTTCTTCTATTGATGTCTCTATCAATACTTTAAATTTTGAGACACAAGCTTACCAGCAAAAATTTCAAACTTGGGTTAAACCTTCAATGGAGCTTCTTTCGTGAATTTTTAACCCCGATTCAACTATTCTTTCGATTCAAATCAATCATTATCATCAATTTCAACAATAAGAATGTTCACTCAATCGATTATCTTCAACCACTTTTTAAATCAGTAACAAACCAATAGTTACGAAAATCTCATCAATGAAAGCTCAAATGGTTCGAATGAACAAGTTTATTCTTAAATTGATATTATCAAGTCAGATTTAGCTGTCAATTCCCAAAAATGAAAAATCAACAATGACGAATTTCAAAGATTTCTACCAAAAGAATTGTGATCTTGTCTTCAATTGATTAGTATTCTATTGCAGATTTTGAACTTTTATTATACAAAAGCAAATATTTATTAAATACTACCCGAGTTGTTATATCTCAAGACTAATATTATGTTACATCATTAACTTTTTCTTTGTAGGCTCTTTATTTAAAGATGAGAAAGAAATATATTTTTGAAATGCAATAGATGTGAATTCTTTATCAACAACAGTCACGTTGGATAGAAAAAGATGAAAAAAAGACACTCAAGAATAATTTGCAGAATCAGTTGTCCTAATTGTTGGCCAAAGAATGATTTTCATTCTCACACTTGAATTGGTTGTTCTTGGACATTGAATTAACTCGGTTTACTTTTGCTTATGTAATGTTATCATTGTTTCAATATGACCTTTCTTATGCTTGCTACTCTGTAAAACATGAAACTTTACTTTTTTATTTGTAAATTATGGTTGTTATGAGGTATCTATGCTAATTTAGTATTCAAATAATAGATGCAACTAAAATTAAACACAAATTAAACTATATTCGAATTCAAAATATTGGGCCTGTGCATAGCACGGGCATGCTTATCTAGTAGTGTGTGTGTGTGTTTATATATATATATATATAATCGTAACACAAATATGGTTCAAATTGATGTGTCTCTCTTAGTCTGTGGCAACAAGGGAAAGCTTAACTATATGGCAAACGCAAAAGTGATGATCCATCAACTACTTGGAACTTTTGGTGGTAAAATATATATGTGCATATGTTTATATTTACATTATTTGAACTTTTACACCTTATTAAAAATCTCCATAATAGATAAAATTATTTAATTTTAAATAATCAAACGTTGCACGTGCGAGACATGTGCGGGTTAAAATAGTAGTAAAAAAGAAAAGGTAGAAAAAAAAGCATTAAAATAGAAAAACTTACATTTTTGAAAAATATTTTTCCATTTCCTCATGTTCGTTTAGCTAAAAATTTTACAAAATATTTTTCTTAGGAAAACAAACTCCTTCAAAATAAGAAAAATTTATTCCCGTATCACTCTTAAAATCACCGATCTCCACCTTTATCCTTTCCACCACCACCACCACACTTTTGTCCAAAATATTTTTTCTTACCCTACCCCGTTTACCTTATTCCTTCTCGTTGTTTGTGTTAAATATGTACAATATATTTTTGAAAAAATATTTTCCCAATCATGTACTGAATACAAGAAAATAAGTACGAAACAACTTATTTTTCTTGAAAAATAAAAACATTTTCCTCCATACCAAACATTATATTATACACTAATTATAAAGTGTATGTACATCTTTTATACAAAAATAAATAAATAAAAATAATTAGAACTCCTCAACTACTTGTTCATACAAAATACACTCAATTCAAACTAAAACGAGTGGACTAAGACCTCCAAACTCCAACAAGCACCATTAATATTTCCAACAACATTTATATTGTATACCTATTGTATACATTTGCAAAGTCACTAAAACATATAGTATATATACCCAGGACTCGAACCCGAGGTCTCCCTACCAGGGATTTTTCCATACCCATGACTAGGAGTGTGCATCGATCGGTTCAGTTTTACATATTATCGGTTCAGTTTATCGATTTTCGATTTTTAAATATGTGAAACCAATAATCAAACCAATAAGATACTTTTTATCGGTTTTCGATTTATCGATTTTTAGTCCTTAACGGTTCGGTTTCGGTTTAACCGATAAGAAAATAGTCATAAAATAGAAATAGTATTAACTAACATGAAAAATAATCGAATCTTAGTTGCAACCGAAAATCCTACATAATGTGTTTTAATTTATGAGAATCTTCAAGTTTAAACTAAATGTTGTTAGGGAAAATTTAGAGTTTGTATAATTGAAATAATAGGTTTGTTAATTTGTAGAGATTAAAGAGAAATTAAGAGAAATATCTAATAAGCCATATATATATATATATATTCTTATTGGGTTATCGATTTACCCAATAACCCAATAAGAAGAAATCAAACCGAACTAATAACCCAATAATTTATTTTTATAAAACCATTAAAAAACCGTTAATCCAATAACCCAATAACAATAAACCAATAACATTTTTATCGATTCGATTTATCGGTCGGTTCGATTTTTACACAGCCCTATCCAGAACTCGAACCCGAGATCTCTAGTCAAGGAAGGAGCAGCCCCATCCACTGCAACACATCTTTTAGTGATCAATCTGTCAATTTTAGCCAATATACATACTATTTATGACCATGAATTGATGTCTTGAAATAATATCTTTTGAGTAAAACATGTAGGAAAAAAGTTCAGTAAGATTGAAATATATAAAGAGGGGAAATGAAATGAAATGCAACAATTAATAATGGGTAATACAAAAATCTGAACTGCGGTCACTAGTTGATCAGTCATTCTGCAATATCACCACTATTATGTCCGCCTCCGGGCCATTGATGTTGTATTACCATCAAAGAAGTCGTCAATCAATGTTTCAATGTCCTCTGGCTGGTACTTTATGTACTTGTCTGCTTGCTTTGCATTGTCCAAATACTGTCTAAATCTCCCAAAAAATGATCTATAAGCTGGAATAACCAAAGCTGATATAGAAACTCGAAGCTCCGATTGGAGCTGCTCGTCGCTCACAATCCAACTACTCTGACTCCTGTGAATTTCATCGAACATGGCGTTGAAATTTTTGAACCTCTCTTTCACTGTCGTCTTCGCCACTTTACCGTGCACTTGCATTCCATCGTGGCTTAGTATTTGCAGTACTTTACCCCATGTTTCCCTCTGGTAGTTCTTGTGGTACTGCCTCACTATGGTGGATCGTCGCCTGCACCATGTATCGCCCATCACTTGGTGTATCTCCGTCGATCCTTTTACTTTTTGTAAAATGTACCTGCCGTTGTTCATTAAGAAGATGTGATGCAACGCGTGGTCTCTGTAAAGGTTCGATTTTGCTTCAAGATTCGTGTCCAAAAGGTCCATTATTGTGACGAGCTGTATGGAGAATGGTGTTGTCCCGGATGCTACTGTTGTTTCAGAAGAGTGCGGGCTTTCGCTCTCTCCTTCTGCCACCTCCAATGTTGGTTTCGATTTGACAGGGGGATTGGAATTTGATCCATCTAATTTTACATGTTGCTGGAAAATGTGCTCTAGGGTGACTTTGTACTCACAAGCATATTTTAGATAATTCATGACGTAACGCGTTAGGGGGTGCACTGCACCACCGGGGACAGGGGTCCTTGCTACGTCGTTCTTAATGGAATTCTCGAGATCACAGAATATACTCAGAGCTGATTCACCTAACCTGTCTGCAGTAGCTTGTATCTCGGAATTCAATTCGTTGTTCTCACATTCGCTTGAACACAACATGTTGATAGTTGGAATGAGATCGCGCATAGCTTCATACATGTCTAGATATTTGAACAGCTTCTCCGCGGAGCGTTTGGTCAGTGTTACAGCCTCAGCAAAGTCAAGAAGCTGGATGACGACAGCGCGCGCAAGGTTGCTAAACAGGCTTTCAGAAATCTTTGGTGACTCGGAGAAAACAGAGTCCCCGAGTCTCCTTTCACCGGGGAACAGAGTCGTCGAACAACTTTTTACAACTCTGATCCACCTTGTCATTTCTCCTTCCAAAGAGTTCCATGGCATTCTTTGAACATCCTCCATGTTTATCTTCTCGAATTCAACCTTTTTCATTTGTTCACAAAATGCGTTTCTTCTCGATATTGAGTACACTTGACAGCATTCTGTTTCATAGCCAGCCAAGATCATGGCAGAGGCAATTCGATTCATTCTTGTCAACGTAGCTGGAGGAAACGAGGGATATTCCTCATCACCACCACTAGATTCCGAAAGGGTCAAAACACATTGATCCCCATCTACTAACAACAGCCTATTTGAATTGAAGGAGGAATTTTTATCTTCTAACAACATTCTCAAGTCTTCTTCCATGAAAGTCATGGCCCGTTGCAGTACCATGCTCGTTCTATTCAACGACCTTGTGGTCGTTGAACCTGACGGAAATTCACTAAACGAATTAGTCAGTTTGGATAAACGTGACACCGCTTCTATCAAAAAGTTGTCCTCCTCCCGTTCACAAGTATTGTGCTTGTGAATCTTAGAATCGATGATTTTGGAGAATGTCTCAACGGTTTCAGGTACCTCAGGGGGATTCGATTTATCATGACACGCGGAAAGTACATCAATGAATTGATCGATATCTTCCGATAACTTCTTAACATCCGAATGCTCTAACTCCTCCTGGCTGCGAGGTGGTTTCGGGCTGCCATTTTGATCGAGGTGATTCTTCACCATTTTTTTCTTTTTAACAAAGTTTCAAGAATGTTGAGATTGGAAAATAATAATGCAACAAACAATATGGGTATGAGTGATGAAAAAAAAATGAGAGAGGAATCAAGAAAAAGGAACAAAATTGATTTGAGAATTTGGTATGAAGAAATGATGATGTTTGGTTTTTGTGATAGAGCGAGTTTATGGGAAGATTAAGGTTTATTTTTCGGAAGATTGGTTGGTATAAAGTTGACTATTGACCCGGTTAACAAGCTTATTAATATGACAGAATAATTGTGCTTCTCACGACTTACTTTTGTGTTACCATGATTGGATTGGATTGCATTCTCTTAGTAATGGATGCCCACTGCTTAGCCAGGGCACAAACGAACGTTAACAAATAAGTTTAGAGATATTTTAAATGAAATTTAGGATAAATATAAAGCACGTCATTTGTAGAATGTCATTAAGGTGATGTTGTGTTCAATAGATCCTTGTGATTCAATTTTTCCCCAACCATGCGCATATTGAGAATTTTAATGCACCATGCTGCACCTTTTTTATTTATAAGAAAGGTATGAGGTCACTAAAGAATCAAAAATATTAAAGGTTGATCAGGAAGTCAAGAATTCAAGACGTGGAAATAGATGCAAGATAAGACTGTGCACGGTAAACCCTAATGGTTCGACCCTTCCCCGAACCCGAATCCAACGAAAACTTTAGTGTACCGGACTATCGTTTGTGGTGTGATCTCAAAGAGAATAGGGAAAGGCATTATACCAATGGATTGTCCACTGAAAATATCACCATAAGTGCTCACCATTTCTAATCATTAGAACATTGAAACTTCCAACCATACATTTAACAACATCGTACCCGGTGTAATTCTACACGCGGGGTCAAAGAAGGGTAGCGTGTATGGTTGAACGCAAACTTTACCCTTACCCCTACCGCATAGAGGTAAAGAGAGTGTTTCCATAAGGTCCTCGCCTCAAGTAACGCACATCAAAGCATATTGAAAAGGAAAATACGAAAGTAAAAAGGACTTAACAAACTTATACTCCCATACATTTCAAGTATGAAATTGCCATTTGATACTGACCTACGAACTCATCGTAGAAATTATTTCTGTTCCAATGATCCAACCAAAAGTTTAAGCTAATTTGCAGCTTTACACCATAGTTCTGCTTCATATTTACCATACTTGACGACTATTCTGGACGATCTTCATCGAGTTTCCCAACGCTTTTGACCCCTGAAGACACAGGAGGGAGATGAGTTTTACTGCATGTTAGAATTAGCTCATTAGCTCACATAAGAAAGACCTCCTTTTACTGCACAGGCATCTCCTTTTGATTAGCACCTGTACGATATAAACCAATGAGAAAGTCGCATACCTTGTATCAACATGATCCATTTTTCCCAACCATATTTACAAGCCGTCAAGGCTAAACAGATCAAGTGGATCAGCAGGAGAAGATTCCTGCTGCTCGTCGGGTTTACCTTCATCTGAGGGAGGAGATTCAACTTGTTGAGTTGGTTCATCCGAGGGAGGAGATTCAAGTTGTTGAGTCGGTTCAAGCAAATCGTCATCTTTAACGGGCTGATGCTTTTCTTCTTCTTCTGGCTCTTCCTCGATATCTTTGAGACGTGGTGGAGGTTCAAGCCGTTGATACTTGGGTTTGTTTTTCTCCAGCAGAAGGTAAGTTGTGTAATACCAAAACATTAGTATTCTACTTTGAGCAATAATTGTATCCCTTATTCGGCTGCCTCCAAATGATAGCCGCTCAAGTGCCTGTAGAGGTTAAATTCAAGAGTCGTAAATAACGAAGAAAACTTGATACACTATTAGATTCTATTATAGTCCCTCAACATCACTAATGTACAGAGATCAAAGTTTGTTGGTTGCACTGAATAGTAATGCACTCATGCTAATGATCGGACTTAAAAGGTACAACAGCCAGCAACAGCCAATTTAGTTCCTCAGCACGTATATTTCAGGAATTCAGTCGTGCAAAGAGCCAAAAGACCACAATGTGGTGATCTGGGTGGATTAGAGAAATTCTTCTTAACGACAGTTTTAGTGCAAAGATCCGAGAATTGATGGCCTATATATAAAGATTTTCTACAAAAAGATATTAAAGCAATTCACAGGAAAATACCATGAAGTAAAAAGAATTGTTTTATGTCTTCTCACCTGTTCACCAGATTGTATATCATATGAATTTTGATGTTCAAATTGAAGGCCGCTAAATTCATTGATGCAAAGCCCTTGAAATGCCCTGAAATTAACAAGAAATTAGCCAAGTTTTGAAGTACTTGAATAGGAAAGACTAGTAGAGTCAAGGAATGGTCAAGTGATTTGGCATACGAAAGGATATTAGTACCATCTTATAAGAGAAACCCGAGGAATCCACCGGAAAATAACTGGTGTGTTTTCTGAATTGACATAGTACCCTCCAAAGACAATAAAAACTGTCATAAGAGAGGGGCCTAATGCCAATGCGGCTTCAGTTGTCGGAGCCATGGCTCCCACAGTCAAACCCATTGCAGACGCAGCAAAAGACTCCACAGTTACAATTCCGCAAAACTTCCCAAATCTATACATCAAAAGAAGAAATATGTTAGCACTCATTACAGTGATGTGCTTTGGTCCAGCCTCTTCTGAAACCAAATGCTTGAGTTATTTTCATTTTTTTTGAAATACCAATATCTATCACTGCAGGAAAACAAAAGGTCATGGGGCCACTAAAATTCGGAGAGTGAATGCAAGAAACAATGGACAGATACCCTAGTGCGAAAAAATTGACTAAAGAAGTCCCTTTTCTCAAATTAAGGAGCCGCAAGACTTCAAATTATATATCTTCTTGGAGCGGGAACGCGCTCATCACGTTGTTTGCTGAAGAAGCTTGTATGACATCTGAATGACGGTCTGAAGTCATCAATAGAGTGCTCAGAAAGTGGACAAAACAAGATAATTGTGCATATGTGTGTCCCCATTTCAATTGCTTTTTTCAAGAAAAGTTTTGACACTCCCCCTTTCCTGTAATGAAATACATGAACTGATTATAACTGAGATTATTATATCCCTTGCTGCTATTCAACTTACAAAAATTACTTGAATGCGGATATTTCTACTAAAGATATTAAAAGTTGTCTTTCTGAATGCCAAATTTTTTCTAATAAAAATAACCACTAGCCCTGGGGATTTCTCAGATATCAAAAAAAGAATTTCTTAGAGCGAGGAGGCCTACGTCCTTGAGAAAAACATGCTCGAATTTGTCGAGAAAGTTCACATGAAAGAGCCTTGATAGCTTCACTCTCATCAGCAACTCATATATGTGTAAAACTCATGACCGGTGGTAAACTCACCGAGAAATGGTAGGATGAAGTCGAGCCATTGGGTATAGGATGCCACCAAAGAGTAGTGGAAATGCTGCTCCGACAGGAATCTCAGCGATCAACTTGGAAAGCAAATATGGTCCCAGCGCATAGGACCCTTTTGCACGCTCTCTATCAACAATTGCTCGTTCCTTGGGAAATACACCAACGGTTTTTGTGAGAGCAGCCATAGCAGTGTTTATTGCAGCAACCTATGCATGAACACATGAAAATGGAAAGAAAATTGATTAAAAACCCATGGCCTCATCAATTTGGCACTTGTATTTTCATGTTTGATGC
This sequence comes from Capsicum annuum, assembly GCF_002878395.1. NCBI lineage: Eukaryota > Viridiplantae > Streptophyta > Magnoliopsida > Solanales > Solanaceae > Capsicum > Capsicum annuum. Next base: position 979,602 of record NC_061121.1, read on the forward strand.
TTTTTAATGACTGGAAATATGGCATCTTCACCCAATTTTGGTTATTTGGCCACAGATTATTAGCTAGGCAATTGGTCAAATTTTAAAGAATAAGAAGATATTGTTTTTGAGCACAGAATACTTGAGGAAAAGAACAATTACTCTTCTTGCGGTTGCATTTCCAGAGGCGGATTTAGGTTTTAAAGTTTCTTGTAACTAAGGGGATTTGAACACACAACCAAGAAGAGGTCAACAAAACTTTATCAGGTCCCTTTGCTCCACTAAAACAATAACACACTTTGTTTAAGGGTTCCTGACTTATAATTCTTATACATTTACTAGATTTCTCAATATAAATACAAAATCCGCAGGGAAGTTACTTGGTTCCGAGGAACCGCCACCCAACCAACTGGATCCGCCCCGAGGCATTTCTCACCTGAAGTAATCCCATCCTGTCTTGTATTGACGTCTGTGACCTGCCCATCCTCCAGAATACAGAACCAAATATCAAAGCTGAAGCAATTGACATCCTTGCCCGAACTTTGTTTGTTGGTCCATCACGAGAAGCCTATTCATCAATTTAATTAATCTCAATTATAATGGACTTTAAGAAATTTGCAAAATTGCTCAAGCATCAGTCCTTTTTTGCATAAGAAACAGATTAGAAGGAAGTCCTCAATGTGCAAGAAAACAAATAAAGTATATCTATTGAAGATAGGGTAAGATCCAACTAGCTACATAACATGGTAATGCAGTTAGACTTGAACAAATGACCTATAGTACATAACGAGCTAAAATTCTCCATTTTACATCTGTTAAATTTTCCAGACAAATGAACAAAATCGTCCTTATCAGTGATCACAGTTTTTTATATGATTTGTAGTTCCAGCACCCTAATGAAGCAATTGAGTCACGTCACTATTTATAATCAGCATGCTAACTACTTCCAAATTCCCGTTAAAACAGAGTATTGACATCGGAAGAGAATTAGATAGATGGGACTCACTTGCATCCATGCACGTTTCAGAAGTAACCTGAACTGCCTCCACCAACCACCTTTACGTGACATAGATTTCTTTTGTAAGTTCAGACGGGTCTTCGAGCTATCCCTTACAAGTGAAGCTGCATATAGAACCTCCGGTATCTTTTCTGAGAATGACTCAACGAGACCATCTATTCTCTTTTGAGAAGAATACACACTCTCTGGAGAACTATAGTCTATAGATATTAGATCAGCCAAAAATTCAGCGGGATTTACATGATCTGGACAAATGTACCTGTCATTTAGTAACTAACTACCATCAACACTTGATTAACTCATTGCAGTTTTCATTTCATGTGAATCATAGGAAATTAAGTTGCCCCTTGTCCATATGGCAATGGCTTAAATTAAAGGAAAAATAAGAATCCCTCTTCATTACATGATTTCTTAGAGATAGATATAGCATTTATGATTTTTGCCATACCACATTCTAACTTGATATCTATGTGTTTAAGAATAAAATGCAACATTAGTACATTACAATCACCATCAAGTTTATCAAAGGGCAATTTAGCTGTAGACATATGTTGTCAGACAACAAACCTCACCAATAAGATACAGTTCCTGGAATACATTGGCCTGAGCGAGAGCCAACAGTAGCACAGAATTATAAGGTTATATAAACTCTATTAAGTAATTTAGGGAATCTATCAGATAACACACCCAAATTTCGAGAAGTACGCTAATACTTCATCATGTGCAGGACCAGCATAAATGAGCGAGCCCTTTGCCAACAGAACAATGTCGTCGAATTTTGCATACACAGAACCTCTAGGCTGGTGGATAGAGCATACAACAGTATGTCCATCTTGTGAAAGTTGTCTTAAGGTTTCCATCACTCGCTCTGCTTGAAAAGCATCAAGTCCTGAAAGCAGGGATTTGTGGGAAAGGAGTAAAAAGGTGAACAAGCAATCATTGAAGTATAACCTTGTCTTCACATTAGTATTATGACTTCAATAATATATTTTCAGTGTTTCTACTAAAATCAGAATTTCTTAAATTATGAACATACTTCATCCTAGATTTAAGGAGCTAGTAATATTTCGCAACTGCCATCGAGGAAAGTGATAGTACATATATTTTAGGAGTTTGGGTGTAGAACTTTCTACTATAACCATGTGATTTATGATTAAAAGTAAGTAAAACATAATACATCTAACTTTCAAGCTGAGCCTCCATTGCAGAAGGCTAAAACGAAATCCATATACCAGATGCCAAAACCAATAACAAAAGAGGAATGATATTAACATAAAAGATCCTTACTAAAAAGAACGCCACTAGTATAGAAGAGAATAGCTGGAAAAAACTAGGATGCATAAATGAATTCTATATGAAAGAGGGTGACATATTCACCGAGTCTTTCACTAACAAATGTATGATATTGATTTAGCTCTAGTCTGAATGTTTTTCCACCAGAAGCTCATTTTGTTAGCTATCATTTATATGTTTATCCCTTCCCCTTCTACATGTAGAAGCTTCTAAAACCAAATGAATGTTTCACATACAGAAGTATTTTGAAATTAGTACCATATATCTAAGACCGACCCCACAAGGTTTCCTTGACATAAAGAGGCTCAAGCATATACATTTATAGACAGTATAACAGCACAAGACAATACAGAATCCAAGAGAAAGGTTTTGAAGTCCTTATAGCATCATAAGCAAACATCCTTTTTGGACATTATTGAGTTCAGCATCCTGTCTGGACAAGTAGAAGAACTAATCATCCAGCCTCTACAAGGATAGAAAAAATATTTAGATTCATTTTTTAGACTTTTCTAGAACCATATAATCACAGGATTTGGATGCCTATGCAAGCTCAAAAATCTTTTTATGCGTCTCATCCAATAATTATACTGACTTTCACCACATAAAAGTTTGACACTGTCATGTAACTAAGGAGTCAGCACAACTAGATAATGAGTGTGGCCACGAGGTAAGCACCATTATAAGCAAAAGATAGAAGAGATTACAGCAAAAATTGAGAGTCCCGGCTATTTTAACTTCATAGACAAGACTACTAGTAAGCATTGTGTTCAGAAATCAATAGCTATCCTACTTTAAAACCTTTGATGTTATAAAGACCTTCCTTGGTTTATATGTGCTTCTAGCAATGTGGTAATGACTAGACACTGTAAAATATTAATGCATAAAATGTCAATCAGACAAAAAGATACTCACTGGTCAACTGAATTCAATAAAGGCAGAAAAATTGGATGATACCATATTGGTCAAAGCATAATGCCAGCAAATGTGGACTAACAAAGGCGATAGCAAAACTTACCAGTTGTAGGTTCATCCGCAAAAATTACAGATGGACTAGCAATAAGCTCACATGCAAGCGACAAGCGCTTCTTTTCACCTCCACTAATTCCACGAACTCTTGCATCACCAATGCGTGAATCAGCACAACTGACCTTTAGAAGCCACACAAAACGAACACTACTGAGGACAAATTAGAGAGATTTCTCTACTAAATGCAGACTTATAAAATGTACAAGTTAAAAGTCTATCATGGAAATGAAATAAAAAAATTATTGTTCCCTATAAGCGATTCTTACCTTCTAAGTTCGGATTTTTCAGAATCAGAAACTGAAGATAGAGCAGCAAACACATTAAAGAATGAAAAAGGCACATACAACAAGGGATTGTTTGTTCATGGACAAATTATTCAGAGATTGTAGTGCAAAATTGTAAGACAATGGACAATAATCAGAAAAACATTTTGTTTATTATCAGACATTTGGTTCATCGTATTAAAATTTGGACGTGAGATGTACTATTTATAACATCTGTTGATTATATATTGGACATATAAATTTGTTTTCAATAATACTTGTGACGTATATTAAGTCACTTTTTTCCAAACCAGGGATTGGTTTTTACACCATCTTGATTAAAATAATTAGCAGATTATATAAGTAAAACTATCAGATCGGAATGCTTCAAAGAGGAAGATAAAACAAAGCATATAAGAATATGATCTATAAATAGATCAATCAATCAATCTCGTTGTCCTTTAAACTTGAAAATTTATCTTAATACAGCTTCTTATAAAATCAATGCTATAAAAGTTATTAGAAACAAGTGAGAGATGATAAGGGATCATAAACTACAGAAGTAATACTTAAAAAGGTATTTTTGTCATTTACGTAATCCAATGTATTAACATTCCACATTTAGTTTGGTAGCATAAAATAAAATGAAAACTGCAGCATAACTGATGCATGTACTACTAATCCTGGGATTAAAATAAAACAAAATACTCAATTATTAATACCGACTTTGAATCCAATAATAAATAAACCAAACAACTGCTAAGGAATAGCATATATGCAGGTTCTAGTCCCAAAGTACTAAATAATTGAGTAGGAGATAAATTGATACAATGGTCAATAAACATAAAATAATTACTCCATCCTTTCTGTTATGAATTTAGATTCTTGAAAATTGTGAAAGTTGTGTAGATTTAGAATCCATCACTTTGGAGCATTCCAAAAATTGAAAGCTTGTCATGTAAATTGAAACAGGAGAATAACTCGAGAAAAGTACCTAGAACACTCTAAGGTTTGTTTCATGCAACAACTTTTTAACTAGAACAAGTCTAATTAATTACCACGATAAGACAAAGGGAAGCCTTACCAAACCTGTTTTAAACAATAGATTGTTCACATATTCATCTCTCTCTTCTATTGAAGATACGTCCTGTAGCTGCAGCTCAGCTGCAAGAGAGAGAGTTTCTCGAACAGTCAACTGGGAAAAGAAAAGGTCTTCTTGTCTAACATAAGCAAACCTGTAGTAGCAAAAAACTTCATCATCTTTTTAAGAATTCTCTCAAGAGAAAAGTAATCAGTCTAATTGACAGTGGACGTACTTGTACATTTTGTTTGAAAATGGCACCCCATTGATGTCCAAAAGACCAGACAAATTTAACCTCGGTGATGTTTTTATCTGACCTGCCAGAACATTGAGAAGAGTAGTCTTTCCTGATCCTGATGGACCCATTATTGCTAGCAATCGACCAGGTTTGGCTTCTCCAGCCACATTTTTTAGCAGAAACCGCACCTAGAGTTTGGGGTAGAGGATAAGATGCACAAAGATTTTGAATGTCAACGTCAGTATCATTATGGCCATCTGGATAACTACACAATCCAATCATTTGGTAGAATGCATTAGAAAAAATAATGCATACATTAGTGTTGTGTATTATTATCGCACCAAACCAAGCACTGCATACGAAATAATCTCCGCCGAACTAATGCAAGCATAACTAATACTTGTATTACAAATACAAGCATTACTAATACATCATATTTTGCACTATTCTAGTACATTCTACCAAACGACCCCTTAGAGTTACAGCAATACATGTATTTCCTTCAATATTTCATTTTTCTTCTGATAAGACTAGATAAGCAATATATGTAAATCTGCTAACACACACACACATATATATATGATCTTTATTCTAGATTACTCGTAATATCTATATATCTAATATGTACAAATAAAATGATAATAAAGCCTCAAGGTTATCGGAAAACTGATAAATTCGACTAAACAGAAGTTCATCATCAGGCTAAGTGTCATGTATTACTTGGAACTACTAACACGGATTAACTGTTGTAAAGCGAAACGTGACAGGTAAAAATGAACACGACGAAGGCACCTATCGACATAAGCTCGCATGCAACGTTGAAAATGCAATGGAATTGACTTACCGTGTTAGAGGATTTATCAGAGAGTGAACAAGTAATATTAGACCATTTAATAGTAACCGGAGCTACTGACTTTCCGGTCACCGGAGCTTCGTCATTTTCACCGTCATCGACGGAAACATCTTCGTTCTCCGGCAATATCGCCGGACCGGGAGAGGAGAATAGTCGGAGAAGTAGCGCCGCCGCTACTGCTGCCAGTAATTGGCCAACTCCGCCGCCGCCGCCAATTTTCAACATTTTTTTCAGTTTACACTTACAGTGAACTCTACCCCGTGTGTGTGTGTTATATTAAGGAAGGAACACGTGTCATTCTCAACGAGATAAGGTATCAAGGTTATTATAGTGATTTCGCTAATTAGTCAAATTTGACTCTCGTGGAATGAAATAAAAAGTGACAAGTAAAAAGGACCAGAAATAGAGACATTTATGATATAAGAAAGCACACATGCTACGTTGAAATATGCTTATTTGATTTAGCTTCAAAAATTAATTAAATTGACTTTTGTTAAGCTAAGCATGATAAGTAAAAGCAAATAGATATAGAAATATTTATGATATAAGCAAGCGCACATATTACGTTGAAGTACTCTAATTTGATTTAGCTTCAAAAAATAATCAAATTCACTCTTGTTAAGCTAAACGTGACAAGTAAAAATGAACTGACTTAAAAATATTTATGATATAAGCATGTATGTTACGTTGAAGTATTCTAATTTGATTTAACTTTAAAAGTTAATCAAATTGACTTTTCTTAAGCTAAATGCGATAAGTAAAAACGAACAGGCATAAAGATATTTATGATATAAGCAAGCTCGCACGCTACATTGAAGTACTCTAATTCGATTTAATTTCAAAAATTAATCAAATTAACTCTTGTTAAGATAAACACGTCAAGTAACGAGCAAATATAAGGACATTTATGATATAAGCAAGCTCGTGTGCTACGCTGAAGTACTCTAATTTAATTTAGTTTAAAAAAATTAATCAAATTAACTCTTGTTAAGCTAAGTACGACAAGCAACGAGCAAACATAGAGATATTTATGATATAAGTAAGCTCGCATGCTACGTTAAAGTACACTCAAATTTGATTTAGTTTCAAAAATTAACCAAATTAACTCTTGTTAAGATAAACACGACAAGTAACGAGCAAACATAGAGACATTTATGATATAAACAAGCTCACATACTACGTTGGAGTACTCTAATTCGATTTAACTTTGAAAATTAATTTAATTAACTCTTATAAGCTCGTAAAGCGAAATGTGAGACGTAAAAATTAAGTTATCTAAATTTGTGAAAGAATTTATGAGAGAGTGAACACGTGTCCTTCAATAGGAGATAAGGTATGAAGGTTATGTTGGTAATTTCCTGGAAATCAAGTAACAATGATTTTAAAAATAGTGAATTTTAAGATTAATATATTATTTGAAAAGCAAAAATTTTAATACTAAATAATTAAAACTATTTTTTCTTCAACATGTCAATATAAAATTCGTATTTACTTAAGTAAGTAATAAATATTAGAATCATATAAAAATAGCTAATTACTCTAATATTATAGCAATTAGCAACAATACGTAATAAAAATAATATATATATGTATATATATATATATCATAATCAAAATTTTCATTGAGTGAGTCAAAAGTCGATATACGAACTAGTCGAAGGGATCAACATCTACTATATATGCATAAAAAATATTTTCAATCATGTAAAAATAGTATTAACCATCAAAGGATGTGGTGCAGCGGATGAAACTGTTCCTCATTTAACCAGAGCTCTCGTGTTTGAGCCCCTGAGAATGAAAAGTCGTTGGTAGGAAGCGCTTTCTCCAAATGGGCCCTACACGATATGAATCTGAACTAGTCAAACTCCAATATGAGTATGAATATCGAATGAGAAACAAAAAAAAATGTGTATAGTGATTAATTGTTTCAAACTACTATATTATTTTTCATTTTTTGTTCTTTTTGACAATGTGGTTCATGAATCACGACCACTTCAATTATTTCAAAATGTTATTTAATTTGACAATCTTTCATTTGTCAAAGTCGTGTATTTTTTGTTTTACTTTTTCGAAATATGGCAAAGGCAAATTGCCTAACTTTACTTCTCCCAAAAACTATATTATAAAAAATTCAACTTGACTTCTTTATTCTCTTTCTACTGTTTTGCCTATTTTTTCATGATTCTAAAAATTGCAGATAATTTTTTTTAAAAAGAATTGCAGATAATTACTAAAATTTAGCTTGCAAACTTAGTTTTTGAAATTTTATAAATACCGTTTTAGTCTATTGTGAAATTATTAGATATTTTTTATTATTATACCCAAAAAAAAAAAAAAAACTCAAACAAACAGATTCAAAATAATTTTTTCTTTTGGAAATTCTGTTTTTTTTTTCAAATAAAATTCTCATTCACTTGCTAGGTTAATTAATTAGTAAGGAGTGACGTATTTCGTAAACTTTATGAATATGTAGAATATTCTTGCTTTCATTTAAATGTATAATACTTTATTTTGGTAACGTTTCATTAAATATATTATTGTATAGAATATTGGAGAATTGTACAATTGCCACGAACATAACTACCAATCGTTTTCGTAAACCTAACTCATTGTTAGGGGGGATTAATACTAGTAGAAAGATTAATTATTTAATTAGTTCATAATCATGTGAAGCTTTTGGTCTTAATTAGATGTTACTGGGCATGAAATTAACTTTACTAAAGTGTTTTATCTCTAAAATGGAACCTTTTTTTGCAAAACTTAATCGGGCTTTAAAATGAGTGACAAATACTTGAGTTGGACTAATAATAACTCGTATAATCGATCCTAACTTATTTGACATTGACACGTAAGTATGTACAGTCAATGATCGCGTCAGATGTTCCATTTAGGTTAGCGCTTCGCAAGAATCTTGACGATTTATAGTAAAAATAGTTGACTATATATCCCATAGTTAATTATATTTATGAAAAGATAGAACATTGTGAGGAAAATTGAAAGATATTTCAAACATGCACTTCATTTTTAAATTTTTTTTACGATATGAAAATCTATTGAGCTCACAATTTAAACCCACTTGAGAAATTTTCATCATCGTATCTTTTTTTGGTTTCAACTTAGTGTTTGACGAGTCTATTCAATTTAAATTCGTATCAAAAACTTTACTTGAAGCATAAAATGCAATTACGTAGTATGCATAAAATTAGCTTTCAAAGTTTAAACTATATACAGTTTAAAAAGTTTTTATATCACTATGTTATTTTTGTCTCTTGTAGTAAATGACTTATTTTATTTTCTAACGTTCAAATCTAAAAAGTTACGTAGTTCAGATTCATGTCTAGAAGTCCTATTATAGGGTAAACCGCTTCCTATTAAAGACAACTCTATACTCAAAGCTCGAACTCAAAATTTATACGTAAGGATGGATAGGTACTTATCACGCTCCTATAATCTTTGTTTTGATAATAATTCATGTTAATTAGGTGATTCCATTCAGGTTAAAACTTTATTATTAAAGCAATTAATTAAAGTTTCAATCTCATAAACTATTGATTAAGACAAAGTAAAATTGTAATTAGCAAAATTGTGACTGAATCTTGCAAGTACCAATAAAGAGAATGAAACAAAATTAAAGCAAAGAACATTCAACAAATGGTACCTACACTATTTTCCAAAATTGTTAAGATATCTAATCACTCTTAATTATGAAAAAATAGTATCATTATGTCAATCCAAAACCTCTGGTTAAGGGAGGAGAAGCCTCATCCGCTGCATCACATCCTTTAGTGATATATAAATGTTATGTCATGATTAAAATCACAAGTTATAAATTTTAATTATTCCTTTTGAAATTGATAGTCAATCCTATTTTTGATGAATTGGCCAACTTGCAAATGAATTGAATTTGATCGTTATTTTTCATATTCGTAATGGTGAAAAAAGAAAACGGATCTCCAATCTATTCAAGAATAGTGACTTATACCTCTGAAGAAGTTTAATATTTTTATAAATTTTTTATTCAATCAAACATCGTCGTATTACCAGAAAGAAAGGGAAATATTTTTAAAAATTCCAGTTTAGTAAAAAATATGTAAAAGTTTTATTGTTACTACTACTTTCTTTAGTTCTCCCAACTCCCAAAGTTATTACAAAAACCAAAACAACAAAAGTAGTTTTGAATAAATTCATAAAAGACAATTGATAAATGTGTATGATATATAACTCCCACGCTCTATCTTAGCACGTGATCAACACATCTCCAGAACCATTAACGAACGTGGTGCAATGAATGACTCGACTAGAAGACTCAGCTCGAGACTTGGTGTTAAGAAGTTCTTGGTAAGGAGTGTCATTCTTGAGTGGATTTTATTCGACACAAATTTGAATTTATTTAACTTTAATACGAAGATAAAAAATATGAAACTGTTAAGTTTCTACGCAATTTTTCGTAAGGAGTGTAACCCTCAAATGGACCTTATTTATCATGAATCTAAATTAGTTGAACTCAAATACAGATATCAAAAATACAAATTTCTCATGTTTCCACACATTTTTTGTTAATGAGTGTTATCTCTAATCCAACACGAATCAGTCAAGCTTCAATTTGAATGTTGAAAATACAAAACTCGCATGTTTTCACACAATTTTTTGTAAGGAGTGTTACCCTCAAATGGATCTTATCGGGCACAAATCTAAATCAATCAAACTTCAATGTTGATACTGAAAATACAAAACTCTCATGCTTTCCATAAAATTTTTGATAAGGAGTGTTACCCTCAAGTGGCGAGAATATAAAACTCTCATATTTCCACACAGTTTTGGGTAAGGAGTGATACCTTCAAGTGGATCTAATCTAGCACGACGGAATTGCTTGAGCTTCAATACGAATATCGAAAATACAAATCCCTCATGTTTCCACATAATTTTTCATATGGAGTGCTCCAGTACGAATCTTAATTACTCGAACTTCAATGTGGATATCGAAAATACAAAATCTTCATGTTTCCAAACAATTTTTGATAAGGAATGATACCTCGAGTGGATCTAATCTAGCACGAATATGAATTACTCAAGTTTTAATGTAGATATCGAAAATACAAAATCCTTATGTTTCCACATAGTTTTTAGTAAGGAGTGATACCCACGAGTGAATCTAATCCTACCTAACACGAATCTTAATTACTCGAGTTTCAATATAAATATTGAAAATATAAAACCTTCATGTTTCTACATGAGTGATACATTCGAGCGAGATCTAATCCAGCACGAATTTGAGTTAGTCGAACTCCAATGTAAATATTGAAAATAAAAAAAGAACATGTTGGTTCCACTCTCTCCCATGCAAGTAATACAACAAACATTTACAAATCACTATACACTCTTTTTATTTATTTGCTTGGTTAATAAATTAAAAATAGTGATTTCCATATCAATTTCTTAAAAAAAAATATATATATTCTAAAAATAGGAAACTTTGCTTCCATTTCTGAATCTTCTTTGCTTTGTTTTTCATCTTCTTCTTTTACTTATATATTCACCTGCTTCAAACCCTAAGCCTAAATTCATATTTCAACAATTTCCATCATTTTTTTTGTTATATTTAGAAAAAAAATATTCAGAAAGTTACTATTTTTGTAAGGGGAGTTTTGAAAAAAAGTTTTCTTGATTTAGTATATTGGAAAAAAAAAAGAATCTTGATTTGGAGAAAATTAATGGGAATTATTAATTTTCTTTCACTGAATTAAAGATCTTGAAAGTACCCATTTTTAGTTAAAGATTCTTAAACTCATTAATTTGAAGAAATCATTTTTTTTCACCAAAAAAATCCAACCCCAGATCAGAATTTTGTGATAATTTAGGAAAATCCTGAAAATTTCCAAATTTCCCATTTTGAGATAAATTTTCTTGATTTTGAGCTGTTTTAGTGTATAAAAGATCTTTAAAGAACCAATTTCTATTTAAAGTTATCATTTTTCACCAAAATTATCCAGCCCCAGATCAGAATTTTGTGAAAATTCTGAATTTTTGTGCAATTTTGAGATAAATGTTCTTGATTTTGAGCTCTTTTAGTGTATGAATGATCTTGAAAAAACTCATTTTTAGTCAAAAGTTAATACCAAGAAAACATTTTTCACCAAAAATTTCCATTTTGGGATAAAGATTCTTGATTTTGAGCTCTCTTAGTGTTTGAAAGAACCTTTTTTTTAGTTAAAATTTAATACGAAGAATTCATTATTCACCAAAAAAATCCAACCCCAATTTTCTCCTTTTTCTGTTTCTATGTTGAGAATTTAAGATGGGAGCTGAAAAGAAATGGTTATACGCACTTTTTTGTGCAGCATTTGTATCATTTCTAATATTTTTGTCTTCCATTTCAGGGTTTAGCTCATCCTACTATGTATTTTCATCACAGAGGAGGTTTACCACGCCCGTGAATCACGGTCCGGGGCATCCTCCTGCATTTGCATACTACATTTCGGGTGGAGGGGGAGATAGTGATAGGATTTTTAGACTTTTGTTAGCTGTGTATCATCCTAGGAATAGGTATTTGTTGCACATTGGTGTAGATGGGAGTGAAGAGGAAAGGAAGAAACTTGGGATGTTAGTGAAATCTGTGCCGGTAATTCAGGCTTTTGGGAATGTAGATGTGGTTGGTAAGCCTGATCCAGTTACTTATATGGGATCGACGAATATAGCGGCAATGCTAAGGGCGGTATCGATTTTGTTGAAGGTTGATGGTGGATGGGATTGGTTTGTTAATTTAAGTGCCTCTGATTATCCTTTAGTTACACAAGATGGTACGCTTTGTTTCAGCTGAATTGGTTATTGTTTCGTTTGTTTTGTTCATAATTGAGCTTGTTTGCTTCGATAAGATAGCTTCGGCTTAACTAATTGAGCTTATTTGCTTGGATAAGACTAGCTTATGATTGATTAATTGATAAGGTAGAAGCTCGTAATTGCCAAAAAGTTTCAATCTTTTTTTGCTCTGAATGAGTTAAGTTTTGGGTATGAGCTGTACGTGGGAATTGGAATTTTGATTTTTGGATCTCACATCATCGTACTATTGACTAATACCGTATTGCCTACTGGATTAGCGTCTTAAGTTTAGAAATTTGTCGTCGAGTTTATTTTAGGTTTGTGGTTCTGGATCAAGCTCATATTTCGTGGAAAATTGTGTTTTTATGGTATATGATTGGTGAATAAAGTCCGAAAGATATGACTAATATTTTTTGTCGGGGTAATTACGTGGGCAGTTCTCATTCTTTTGATATGTGATGGTTTAACGTTGTTTGTCGATATGTATCTGCTTGTAGTTCTGCTCCTCTAAAGAGACGTTGACATTTTGTGTTCACTCAAAATAAGATGACACACTAATTGATTTGCTACAAGAGTTTTATCTACCGTTTTGACCTATATGACACCGTCTGCTCCCCGAGAAAACAATAATTCTGTTTGAGTTTATTTGATCCAACCATGCGAACATTCAAACCTCTCAATCCGTAGATGGGTCCGATTTATTCGTGACTATTATCTTTATAGCATCTAGCCTCTCGATCCGTAGATGGGGTCGACTTATTTGCTGACTAGTATCCTTACATTAGAGCTAGCTAAACTATGCTAGAGGCGGTTGTTTTCTTTCCGTGCCTCTTGGGGGGGTACGAATGATGTAAAAGTTTCATGTCCTGCGTATTTGCTAAAATTTGGCGGTAGATCTATTCCATGCGACGAAGATTTTTTTTAGTTATATCAATTTAAATATGTGGAATACTCCCAAATATATAAGCCATGTGCGGAAAAGAAATTTTCAGTATAACTATTAAATATGTCCTCGATATAACTTTAGTTTTATTATAGACTCGTTGGGTTGGTTTCAGGCTATTGTTCTTTCATAGATTGTGAAATTTTTGAAAATTTCATTTTGTAAACAGGAATCGAGCACAACAACTTTTAGCTTTATCAGTAGCTCTTAATGAATTGTAAAAGCAAGAAAGGGAAGTTTGCTAGCAATCTACAGCGTGATGAATACATAGGGTTCAAGTCTGCGTCATGTAGTGGGAAATCTGTCGAGTGTTTGATATTTAGTTCCACGTAGTTGTCTTGCTAATAACGACCTAATGATTGTAGGAGTACGAGATGGAAAATGATTTCCATCTACATTTTAGTGGAGTTACCTAAACAATACGATGAAAACCACCATCCATCGCCAACTATGTTCGGGATTGGGTTTTAGTTGATTGATGAATTGGTGGGGGTGGAGGATAGTAGGGCGTATCATAATTGTAAGAAGCAGTAGAATTTTGTTAGAAATAGTTCTGGACGGAGTTTTTCTTTTTTTGAAAAATGGACAGGCAACTTAGCTTAATTTATGTGACCATTATTGTCTGCCGATATGCCGAATGATAAGGATATGCCATGAATGTTGAATCATCCTGGATTTACATTGATGAATATCGAACCACTGAGTGCATGCGACATCCAGTTCTATGTTTAATCGAAGGTTTTTGCCTTGTTATGTTGATGCTAGGTCCTGCTTGCCTTTATAATAGTTACTACATAATATGTATGGATTGACTCACTTGCTCATTTTTCTGACGGTGGCATGGTTTCTACTTTGCTTTCAGATTTATCTCATGTCCTCTCGTCTGTTAGTAGAGACGTAAATTTCATTGATCACACCAGCGACCTTGGATGGAAAGAGTAGGCAAAATCTTGTTCTCAATTTTTCTCTCTTTGTTATTAACACATATATTTGTATGTCCAAGATCTTGAATAGTTATTTTGTCTAATGGAATTGTAGGGCTCAACGCGTAAAGCCTATTGTAGTTGATCCAGGGATCTACCTAGCACGAAAGACGCAAATTTTTTATGCCACCGAAAAGCGGCCACTGCCCGACGCATTCACAGTTTTTACTGGTAGAGTTCTTCATACTGAATTTTCATGGACTTAACAGATTACATTTTTTTTTTGAAAATTGATGACTGACTGAGGTAGTTAAATTTTCGACTGCAGGCTCTCCTTGGGTTGTTTTGAGCCGACCATTTCTTGAGTTCTGTGTTTTTGGATGGGACAACCTTCCTAGAACACTTCTAATGTATTTTACTAATTCAGTTTTGTCACAAGAAGTGTATTTCCATTCTGTCGTTTGCAATTCACCAGAGTTCAAGAACACAACAGTTAATAGTGACATGAGATATATGGTCTGGGATAATCCCCCTAAGATGGAGCCCCTCTTCCTTAACACTTCTGATTACGATCTAATGGCTCAAAGTGGAGCTGCATTTGCTAGACAGTTTAATAAAGACGAGGCAGTACTTGACATGATCGATCAGAATATCCTTAAGCGCAGCCAGAATAGAGTTACAACGGGTGCGTGGTGCACAGGTCGAACGAGTTGGAAGATGGATCCTTGTTCCCAATGGGGTGATGTCAACGTGCTGAAGCCTGGACCTCATGTGAAAACGTTAAGGGATTCTGTACAAAGACTGCTTCAAGATTCGAGTTCACAATCAAATCAATGTAGATGATGAGCAAAGTACGACTTGAATGTCTGGCATCTTTACTAGCCCTGAGTTGACGAGCAGGTTTGTGTACTTTCAGCTTAGATGCATTTTTGGTCGACAAATTCTTTTCGGGAGATATGTTCTTAGTTATGCGCTTCTCCAGTGTATTGCAAGTTGGAAGAAGCATCGGCAGGCTCTCTATGTTTTGGATCAGGCTGTGGCCTTCGTACCACTTGATCGTAGAGCCACCATACACCGTCTCCCAACAATAAGAGGAATACCTTCACTGTACCACCGTCTATATGTTTCCGGTTTCAAGTTATTACATGTATGCCTTTTTGAGTTTTATCATCACTTGACATTGTGTTACATGCAGTTTAAATAGATACCAATAGTGAGTTCTCTGTGAACCAAGCCATTCGACAGCTTTCGTATCTATGCTATAGTTTAGAATTCTGGTACAACTTTTGGATCTCGAGCGTTTATGTTGGTTGTAAAGATAGCTACTATTGTTTCGTCCATGGAACTGAGTTTTAGAAGTATCGATCTTTTCTCTGCCTGCCTCTCGAAGCTAGTAGAGTTATGCAGTACATGTGCGGGTGAGAAGTACCAAGTACCTCGTGAAATTAGTTGAGGTGAACGCAAACTCATTCGGGCACCATGGGTTTCAAGAAGTTAAGTCACTTGGGAGTTTTGCAGCAGGCTTTGAGTTTTATTGAGCACTTCATTCATGATCAAGAACATATTGTTCAACAACTATAACAATTACGCCAAAAAGTCTCAAA
The DNA here is from genome assembly GCF_002878395.1 of Capsicum annuum. Taxonomy (NCBI): domain Eukaryota; kingdom Viridiplantae; phylum Streptophyta; class Magnoliopsida; order Solanales; family Solanaceae; genus Capsicum; species Capsicum annuum. The sequence continues at coordinate 995,639 of NC_061121.1, forward strand.
ATGGTCAAAAATCGTACATTTGGATCGCTCGAGGGAAACTTGCAGCCGCGATTCTTCAGATGTGCACTTGGTAAGCTCGACTGGAGGAATCGACCTCTAGCTTCTCTCATGGGATGTTACTTGTTCCATCAGCTAAGCCGCCCGTAGAATAGAGGGGCAATCGGGTGCATAAAGCATCTGTTACACAAAGCATTCCACATCGATCTCTAGCTTCTCTTATGGGATGTTACTTGGTGCACCAGCTAAGGGATGTTACTTGGTGCACCAGCTAAGAATAGAAGGGCAATCGGGTGCATAAAGCATTCCGCATTAGCAAGGTTCGTTACATAATATTTAGATCAAATTATGAATTGAGGGCTAATCCGTTACACAAAGCATTCCACATTACCATCATCCGGTACACAATACTTGCACCAAATTAACAAACAGAGGAACAATTCGATGCACAAAACATCCAATTCGATACACAAAGCATCCAATTTTAGAAGGATGAAAGAGGGCCATACTTCAAGAGGTGTGACATAGACGATCCAAACTAACACAAACATTTACTATTACTTTCACTATTCGAACTCATAACCAATTTCTCATACGAAAATAATTTACCATTTTTCCAAAGACTCCCCTTCACCAAATCAATGAATATTGGATAAATTTTCGAGTAAAGCATCTAGTACTCCTGAACTATGATCAAATTTGTTGCGACACATTTCAACTTCATAGGGGTTTTATTACCCCTGAACCCAATTTAGCGTATTTTTGTCATCTTTTTAGCTGACATGACATCTTTGACGTGGACTTCATTTTTATGTAATAAATGTGTCATGTCAGCACAAAAGGGTGAGTACACTAAAATTGAGTTCAGGTAATTCGTGTGAAGTTGGAGTGCGTTATACCAACTTTGACCATAGTTCGAGGGAAACTGGATGCTTAATTTTTTTAAAAACTTACTCTTTCAAATTTTTTAAATCAAATCTTCCTATCATAACTTAAAAAATATATTTTTTTTTTAAAAAAAGAAAAAATATATTCTTCTCTCATTTGCTTCATCTTCCCTAATTTCCATTTATATAAGTTCTCAGAACACCAAAGCAAAAAATTAAACAAGTTGAATAAGAAAAATGAATCTCCATCTATTCCTTAGCCAAATTCCTAAAACCCCTATAACCCTAGTCCCAAAAATTCACAAATTTCCCCCCTTTTTTCAATCAATTCACTACACCTACCAAACCCCAAATCCCCAAAACTCACAAATCATCCACGAATCAGAAAAAATCTGCAAAATTCTACTCAGAAAAACCGATTTTTCGACGAAAAGTATTGCTGATTCTTTAAATTCTTGTTCAGTAAATGTGAGTCCTTTATTAGTTAATGAAGTAGTAAAGAAGCTAAGCAATTCAGGGGTATTAGCATTATCATTCTTCCGTTGGGCGGAGAAGGAGAAAGGATTCGTGTATAATGCAGAGAGTTATCATGGTTTGATCGAATCATTAGGGAAAATTAAGCAGTTTAAGATGGTTTGGGTATTGATTGATGAGTTGAAGGCAAAGGGGTTATTGAGTAAAGAGGCATTTG
>NC_061121.1:1000213-1005324 GCF_002878395.1 Capsicum annuum
TGGTAAAATTGATCACTATTTTTACTCATTCATTAATTTATATTGAATATACTTATGACTTTTTTTTTGCTTGCTTCCTGTTTACAAATTTTAGGCTTGGGCATGTGAAGCCATTCCTCTCCTTCGAAAGCATTTCACGGATTACCCGGATAAGGTTTCTCATCCAGGATCCTTTGGTGGTTGGCTGCAGTAGAGAGCAACAAAAAAAAATATTAACGAGGCTGATCTCTTTAACCCTCCGGATGATGCAGTACGTCTTCTTTCAACTAAAATAATTTGAATCAAAGAAATATATTGAAACAGATGTTCCATCTGTTGCAAGAGATTACCCGTCAACTGCAACTGGTGCAATGGGTAATCTGTTGCAATAGACGATCCATATTTTGCAACAGATTAACCATATATTGCTCTGTTCTCTGAACCCTACTCAACAGATTACCCATCTATTGTAAATTATGCAGCAAATGGGTATTCTGATGCAACATATTATCAATTTGTTTCAACATACAAATCAAATATTGTGGTAGCTAGATCGTCTGTTGCATAAGTTGGCTGTGTTAACATAACCCGAGCCTCATGTAACCCAACTGACTGCAAATTATTATTATATAATTTAAATTCCTCCTGTCATTTTTTATAGGTTGTGCATCCTTGGATCGTGCCTACTATTGATGAGCTGGGGATGACTTCTTTTCTTACTCTAGGTCTTGTTGATACAAAAGAAGACCCAACGGTGGAGTTAATAAATAAGGAATTGGATGGAGAAACATCCATAAGAAGAGCAGTTAGGCAAGGTCAATCTAATGTTGAAGCTTTTCACGACCTAACTCAAACTGCAATAGATCCGGGTGGTTCTTCTAGGGGTGTTGCTGGTGGAGTTGTTTGTGATGGTGGCAGCTATCCTGCTTCTGCTTCTGCTGACAATCGTGATTATGAGTATGTTGGTGCTCAATAAAAAATAAATATATTTGAAAACACCCCCTGCACAGGTCCTTCCTCTCACCCCTACACCGGTCCCTCCCTCCCTTACAGTGGTCCCTCTCACCCCTTCTCACCCTCATGTTCTCATTGCAAATGCAAAGTGTGCAAGGACAGAGAGGATAAACTCCTCGACAAACTAGAGGCTATTGCTGAAGCTGCCGAGGAGTTGAAATCCAGGAGGGGTGTCATACCATCCAATGAGGTGAGGGAGCCATGCATTCCTACAGTGAAGGTTAGGAGAAAGAGAATAAAAATTAGATAAATTCTCTCTGTTCTGAAATCAGCAAAAAATGCAACTCCCCCAGGGGCCGCCGAAGAAGGTGGACATATTTGCGGTGCTTGGCAAGGAGAAGAAGAAGGAACTGGAAGAATTCATCAAAATGAAGGTTCAAAAATAATACACCATGCATTCATTTGCTGCCAAAGACTTCTCGAATATGACAAATATGTGCATGTGGTACGAGGACAAGGTAAGTTTATTTTTGCTAACCTACCCTTCCAATCTACTCCATGAAGAAGAATCTACGTAACAGATGTGTAATCTGTTGCAACAGCTTGGTATTCTGTTGTAACATAATATACATCTGTTGCGTTGCATTGGCTGGGTAATCTGTGAACTGATTCAGAGCACCCTCTGCATCGAATTCTTTCCACTGTGTTTTTATTCTTTACAATTACTAACCTATTTAAAAATTATCTTCTTATACCATAGTATGTTGATGAAATTCCCTGCCTCATGAGGGGCAGACAATTAGCGTAGCCACATGCTTATGATGCTGCTGTTAGGATAATGGACCTCAACTTCTACAATAATTTCAAAGATAGGTACGCTGATCTTCGTAATCTAGCTGATTCCGGTGGCCTGGGATTTGATCAGTTAGTTTCTACATTCCAATGGGATGAAGAAACGATTAAATATGTTAGAGGGAAGAGGCCATATCCACACGGCAAGAGCTGGACTAAGGCAAAGAAAATCCTTGCAGTCATGAACGTGGATGTCACCCATTTTCTCACTGTTGAGATACTGATATACAAGGGAAAGACTAAGGTTTATGACTGCAAATTATCTGTGTTCAGCGAGAAGACATTTTTAACCCACATACAGCCACTCTTGAAGTTGTTGCCCAAGTTATTGACGCAGAGTAAACTGATGGATCATTTGTTGGCTGAAGTCTTGGAGAAGAAATCATGGGTTTTTGAAGGTCAAAATAAGAACATCCAGCTCCCAAAAAATACAACCGGTACAGCGTGCAGGTCGTACTCGCTTGCATACATGGAGTGTTTGCTGACCGACACACAAATGACCGGTGTGTGTGACACCGTTGTGGGAAAGATGCAATGGGTCTGGGCATATGGGGTACTAACTAAATGGTTGGAGACCTTGTATAAAAAAGAACATGTACAAAGACAAAGACAAACACGATAACAAATTTTCATTTCAAGCCAATTCACTATATATATAGGGGCAATAATTTTTATGTCTGGCAAAGTTGAATTTTTATAATGCAACAGATTTTAGATCTGTCGTAACAGATATAGTACCTGTTGTGACAGGTTGATTATTTGTTGGAATAGGTTGGTCATCTGTTGCGTTATGCAGATGTTCCCCGTCTATCTGTCGTAACAGATTATCGATCTGTTGCAACATATAACTTATCTATTGCAACTGACCGGTAATCTATTGGAGCAAATAAAAAAAGTAGGAGGACCTGTTATATAATTTCCAGTAGATGACCTACGTGTTGCATCTCATGTTGCAACATATGTCTAAATCTGTCTGATAAGATATGTCATCTGTTGCAGCAGATGTATTATCTGTTGCGATATTTGAATCTAGTACTCCATTTCAATTAACATGTTTAAAACTCAGAATTAATTATATTCATAGACAGAATAAAATAAATCGAAGCCTTCAGAAATTACATGAAATAAAATAACTCAACAAATAAATGAAATGTAAAAAAAATTATTATGAGTACAAACGATCTACTCTACAAATAAATCAACAAGTTAAACCAAGGAGGATAGGTTATTACATTGATGGAATCGAGCTATAATGATCTAATCAATATGGACAAGTTGTTCTTCATCCAGTGCTATGGAATTCGGCTTTGGTCATTGTGGATCTTTAACGTCGGTTGCATACGGCTTCTGAGCTTTCGCTTCTCCATATTTTCATAAAAGAGCAACATATCTTTAGTGGAGTAATCCGGCATTAAGTCCATCATTTGGTACTTGTAATCCATCGCTCAAGTACTCGGTATAGGCAATAACAAAAGGACCACAATCCCTGCATTATAAAAAAATAGAGAATCCATATCTTTTAGTTCATGCAAGCGTTGTGAAATTTGTGAAATGAAACTAAATCATGACACTTAAACTTACAGGCTACCAATGGTTTGTTGAGCAATTCCGTCAACATATTGTACATCAAATGGATTAGCCATTTTATCCTGGTATGCTTTAATCGTCGACCAATCAGTACGAACCTTTTGATTCAAAAAGCCACTCATATCAAGGTAAGTAGGCAATATTTTGGCCATCTTTTGTATCTCAGACGATAGCCTGGAATGTCTCCTTCGCAACATCGAGTCATAAACTAAGATGCGCCTCTCTTTTAGAATGACGACACCAACACCCAATGGAATTCATCACCACAATTGATTGGGATGTACACTTCGTCGACCAAATGCCAAGGTAAGCCAGCTGGAATTCTAAAATCTTTAATGATGTTGATTAAGAGTTCCTTGTTTCGGGAAACTTTCAGCTGCTGTTGACAATACCTATCGTAGGCATTATTGATGTAAACTTTTTACAAACAATTGCCTATTGTGTATTTGTATTGTTCTTGTATTTGCAACTTGTCCTTCTTTCGGAGGTAGTAAAAAATGGCATCGATGTGTGCACATATTATCAAACATTTTGATTATGTGATGAAAAAATTAATACGCAGATGCAATTAAATAAATTATTAATTAATAGTAATATGTATGGCCTTTAAACCTAACCATTCCAGCAAGTTTGGGGCTGTGACATCAAATAGAACCAATTCTTCGTTTCGGGATGTGCAACGACAAAGTCAAACATATCAAAACCAAGAATCGATTCGTTCACTTTATAGTGCTCGTCATTTTGTTTTCTACATGATGATTTTTATGTGTTAATGTCAGGTTCTTACAACAAGAATTGTATAAACCAATATCCATAAAATTGATTTATGTACCTACCAGCATGATGCTTTAACAGCCCATCGGCAATCCGTTCTGAATAGTCGTTGGTCAACTGTATTAGTTTTTTTTGGAGCCTCGTCCGAGATGTTGAACTCTTCAAATGGGTAATTCTTCCGTTTTCCCAAACTGACAGGCTCCATTTTTTCTTCATCTTTGGAAGTAGTTGATGGATTATCAACTGTCATATTATGCTCTTCGGCAGTAGCTATGACATCCTCCTGGAAAGCCAGAATTATCAATGCTAAGTAGAGATATACAATAGATTTTCCATCTGTTGCAACAGATGATTTTTATGTTGCATCAGATGGATTATCTATTGGGATAAATTCGAACAGGTAAATCAGAGCAGTACGATAATTTCAAACAGATGACCCATCTGTTGTAACATAAGACTCATCTGTTGAAACAGATAATGAATCTGATGCAATAGGTTACACAATAGTTGCAACAAATGTATACATCTGTTTGATAATTTTCAGCAGTGTATCATCTATTGAAACAGATATGTGCTTGTTTGTGTTTAGGAACAGATGATGTATATTCACCTTCTTCAGCTCATGCTGCTCTTCTGTGGCCCTTGCACACTGATCATCGGTGCAATACAAAGACAGAGGTGTTGCAATATTGCTTTTTTTATGATTGATGATGCCTTGAAAGTGTCTTTCCTTCTCCTCATAGCCGCCTTGATCTCTAGTGGCATGTCTGGATATGAAATCCTCTTTAATGGAATGACACCTCTCTTAGATGTCATTTCCTTTACAAAAGCAGTTAGTGCATTAATAGCATTAATCACTCAATCATGTTTCGCCTTGCAGTCTTGACATTTGCATGAAGAACATTTGCTAGATGCGGCAAAATCTGGAGAAAAATCTGTACAACCATTATGATCATAATCATAAT
>NC_061121.1:1008324-1016436 GCF_002878395.1 Capsicum annuum
AATACAAACAACAACTACTCAACATATTGCTCAGCCCTTCAAAATAGATCAATTTTCTTCCCATTTATGACTACATATAGTTGTTTTTTTCGACTTCATTCCCACTTGTATCCATTATTTTCTCTATCTTCGTATGTAATAGAGTTCGAGAAGAGTTCTACATTTGTTATTTATTCTAAAAAATAGGGCTTTTTAGATAATTATAAAAAAGAAAACTTTTCATTGTATTTTCTTCGAGAATGGGTTAAGAATTTTGAGTTTTGGTGCTAAAAAAGTAGAAAGCACCCGAGAAAACCCTATTTTTTCTCTCAGTGTTTTGTTGACTGTCGTGGTGTTGTTGGATGGTGTTTGTGGTGTTGTTGGTGGCTGTTGTAGTTGGTGTTGGTATTTGTGTTTTTTGGCGGTAGTCTTGGTGTTTGTATTGGTGGCATTGGTAGTGGTCTTGGTAGCATTGGTCGTGGCATTGGTTGTGGTGGTGTGGTCCATCTGTTGCAACGGGTGAAAGATCTGTTGGGAGATATTAAATAGGTCTTCAAACAGATTCCCCATCTATTTCAACTGATAGGTTATCCGTTGGAGTATTTTCTTGTAATGTGGCAGAGAATAATTTATTGAAATTTCTCCACCGTTGCAATAGGTGGAATATCTGTGGGGAGATATTAAATAGGTTTTCAAATAGATTTGGGTTCCCCATCTGTTCCAACTGATGGAAGGAGTATTTTTTTTTGGTTATGTTGTAAGAATAATCTATTGAAATTTGTCTCACCTTTTTTAAAAAAATTATGCAGACATCAAATGCAATGTATTTTTTGTTTTTCTTTTTTTTGTAGTTAAAAGATGTCACCCAAAAGAAAAGAAATAGAAAGTGGAGAAAGTGGATCAATTTCCGTTCACCAAACAAAAAAGGCTAGAGTACAGATAGATTTGGTGGAACTTCCAGAACAATCTCAGTCAGGGAAAAATGAAGCCGAGGAAAGTGATAACTCCTCCTCACCAATAGGGCGTGAAATAATATCAAAATTCTAGCATGATTCTATCAAAACCATTAGTATTGATAAGTTTCGAGTTGCGATGCCGATGAATAACCCTAATGCAATATTTGGTGATTTTGTACTTAAATGTCAGTTGGGGAAACCTTTTGACAAACTTAGGAGTATTATGAAGAAGGAAAACATAGATGGACTTTTTAAGAAGAGCTGTTTTGTGCACTTTCTTGAGTTGTCTGGGCCCCGCCCTCTCTGTCTCCTAATGATCATGGTATATGGTCTTCTCAAGTGCAAAATCATGTATGAGGGGATGATGGAGGTCCGAAGGAGGATGGAAATAATATGGATGAAGTCTGGATCAACTACTATGGCATGCCGGTTTGTTTTGGATTGAAAGAGTTTGCGATTGTGAGGGGCTTGAGATGCGATCGTCCAGAAGAACCTGCCAACAAGAAAACACCCCAAAGGGTCCAACAAACGCAAAGTAAAAAAAGGTGGGTTGTTGGGCATTGTTGGACCTAGCTACAAAGTGAAGGATTTGATAGCGGATCTTAAGAATAAAGACATGCCAAAGCACTACAGGGAGAAATTGTGCTTAGTTTGATTTGTCCATTCCGTTTTATTGGCAACCGACATCAAAAAAGTCATAGAACGTGATTGTTTGGTACTTGATGATGATTTTGGGAGATTCAACGATCATCCCTAGGGCTACGACAGCTACTACTTGACAGTCAAATATTTACTGAAAGAGCTAAAGCCAAAGACGACCACATTATACAGCTTTCCTTAGGCTTTCATGGTAAAATTGATAACTATTTTTACTCATTCATTAATTTATATTGAATATACTTGTGACTTTTTTTTTGCTTGCTTCCTGTTTACAATTTTTAGGCTTAGGCATGTGAAGCCATTCCTCCCCCCCGAAAGCATTTCACGGATTACCCGAATAAGGTTTCTCATCCAAGGATCCTTAGGTGGTTGGCTGTATTAGAGAGCAGCAATTAAAATATCAATGAGGCTGATCTCTTTAACCCTCTGGATGATACAGTACGTCTTCTTTCAACTAAAATAATTTGCCTCAAAGAAGATATTAAAACAGATGTTCCATCTGTTGCAAGAGATTACCCATCAACTGCAACTGGTGCAATGGGTAATCTATTGAAACAGACAATCCATATTTTGCAATAGATTAACCATATGTTTCTCTGTTCTCTGAACTCTACTCAACAGATTAACCATCTACTGTAAATTATGCAACAGATGGGTATTCTGATGCAATATATTATCAATTTGTTTTAATATACAGATTAGCTATTGTGGTAGCCAGATCGTCTGTTGCATAAGTTGGCTGTGTTAATATAACCCGAGCCCCATGTAACCCAACTGACTGCAAATTATTATTATATGATTTAAATTCCTCCTGTCATTTTTTTATAGGTTGTGCATCCTTGGATTGTGCCTACCATTGATGAGCTGGGGATGACTTTTTTTCTTACTTTGGGTCTTGTTGATACAAAAGAAGACCCAACGGTGGAGTTAATAAAGAAGGAATTGGATGGAGCAACATCTATAAGAAGAGTAGGTAGGCAAGGTCAGTCTAATGTTGAAGATCTTTATGACCTAACTCAAACTGAAACAGATCCGAGTGCTTCTTCTGGGGGTTTGCTGGTGGAGTTGTTTGTGATGGTGGTAGCCATCCTACTTCTTCTTCTGCTGCCAGTCATGATTATGAGCATGTTGGTGCTCAGCAAAAAATAAATATGTTTGAAAATACCCCTTTCACAGGTTCTCCCTTTCACCCCTACACCGGTCCCTCCCATCCTTACAGTGGTCCCTCTCACCCCTCCTCACCCTCATATTCTCATTGCAAATGCAAAGTATGCAAGGATCGAGAGGATAAACTCCTCAACAAGCTAGAGGCTATTGTTGAAGCTGCCGAGAAGTTGAAATCCAGGAGAGGTGTCATACCATCCAATGGGGTGAGGGAGCCATGCACTCCTACAGTAGAGGTTAGGAGAAAGAATAAAAATTAGACAAATTCTCCCCATTCTGAAATCAGCAAAAAATGCAACTCCCCCTGCTCCAATAGTTGTTGAAGTTCAGGGGCTACCGAATAAGGTGGACATATTTGCTGTGCTTGGAAAGGAGAAGAAGAAGGAACTGGAAGAATTCATCAAGATGAAGGTTCAAAAAGATTACACCATGTATTCATTTGCCGCCAAAGACTTCTCGAATATGACAAATATGTGTGTGTGGTACGAGGACAAGGTAAGTTTACTTTTGCTAACCTACCCTTCCAATCTACTCCATGAAGAAGAATATACGCAGAAGATGTGTAATCTATTACTACAGCTTGGTATTCTGTTGCAACATAATACACATCTGTTGCATAAGTTGCGTTGGCTGGGTAATCTGTAAACTGATTCAGAGAACCCTCTGCATCAGATTCTTTTCAATGTGTTTTTATTCTTTATAATTACTAACCTATTTAAAAATTATCTTCTTATACCATAGTATGTTGATGAAATTCTCTGCCTCATGAGGGGCAGACAATTAGCGTACCCAAATGCTTATGATGCTGCTGTTAGGATAATGGACCTCAACTTCTACAATAATTTCAAAGATAGGTACGCTGATCTTCATAATCTAGCTGATTCCGTTGGCCTAGGATTTGATCAGTTAGTTTCTACATTCCAATGGGATGAAGAAACGATTAAATATGTTAGATAGAAGAGGCCATATCCACACGGCAAGAGCTGGACCAAGGCAAAGAAAATCCTTGCAGTCATGAACGTGGATGTCACCCATTTTCTCACTGTTGAGATACTACTATACAAGGAAAATATTATGGTTTATGACTGCAACTTACCTGTGTTCAGCGAGAAGATGTTTTAACCCACATGCAGCCACTTTTGAAGTTGTTGCCCAAGTTGTTGATGCAGAGTAAGCTGATGGATCATTTTTCGGCTGAAGTCTTGGCGAAGGAATCATGGGTTTTTGAGGTCAAAACAAGAACATCCAACTCCCAAAAAATACAATTGGTGCAGTGTGCGGGCCGTACTCGCTTGCATACATGGAGTATTTGCTGACCGACACACAAATGACCGGTGTGTGCGACACCATTGTGGGAAAGATGCAATGGGTATGGGCATATGGGGTACGAACTAAATGGTTGGAGCCCGTGTATAAAAAAGAACATGTACAAAGACAGAGACGAACACAATAATAAATTTTCATTTCAAGTCAATTCACTATATATATAGGGGCAATAATTTTTATGTCTGGCAAAGTTGAATTTTTATAATGCAACAGATTTTATATCTGTTGTAACAGATATAGTACCTATTTTGACAGGTTGATTATCTATTGGAATAGGTTGGTCATCTGTTGCGTTATACAGATGTTCCTCGTCTGTCTGTCGCAACAGATTATCGATCTGTTGCAACATATAACTTGTTTGTTGCAACTAATCGGTAATCTGTTTGAGCAAATAAAAAAAGTAGGAAGACTTGTTATATAATTTTCAGCAGATGACCTACGTGTTGCATCTCATGTTGCAACATATGTCTAAATTTGTCTGATAAGAGATATCATCTATTGCAGCAGATGTATTATCTGTTGCGATATTTGAATCTAGTACTCTATTTTAATTAACATGTTCAAAACTCAGAATTAATTATATTCATAGACAGAATAAAATAAATTGAAGACTTCGGAAATTACATGAAATAAAATAACTCAACAAATAAATGAAATGTAAAAAAAATCATTATGAGTACAAACGATCTACTCTACAAATAAATCAACAAGTTAAACCAAGGAGGATAGGTTATTACATTGACAGACTCGAGCTATAAAGATCTAATCAACATGGACAAGTTGTTCTTCATCCAGTGCTATGAAATTCGGCTTTGGTCGTCGTGGATCTTTAATGTCGGTTGCGTACGGCTTCTGAGCTTTCGCTTCTCTATATTTCAATAAAAAAGCAGTATATCTTTTGTGGAGTAATCCGGCATCAATTCCATTATTTGGTACTTGTAATCCATCGCTCAAATACTCGACATAGGCGGCAACAAAAGGACCGCAATCCCTGCGTTATAAAAACACAGATAATCCATATCTTGCAGTTCATGCAAGCATTGTGAAATTTGTGAAATGAAACTAAATCATGACACTTAAACTTACAGGCTACCAATGGTTTGTTGAGAAATTACGTCAACATATTGTACATAAAATGGATTAGCCATTTTATCCCGGTATGTTTCAATCGTCGACCAATCATTAAAAACTTTTTGATCCAGAAAGCCACTCATATCAAGGTAAGTAGGCAATATTTTGGCCAGCTTTTGTATCTCAGATGACGACCCGAAATGTCTCCTTCGCGACATCGAGTCATAAACTCGAATGTACCTCTCTTTTAGAACGACGACAGCCAACACCCAATGAAATTCATCACCTCAATTGATTGGGATGTACACTTCGTCAACTAAATTCCAAGGTAAGACAGCCGAAATGCTAAAACCTTTGATGATGTTGATTAAGCATTCCTCATTTCGGGAAACTTTCGGCTGCTGTTGACAATACCTATCGTAGGCATTATAGATGTAAAATTTGTACAAACAATTGCCTGTTGTGTCTATTTATTGTTCTTGTGTTTGCAACTTGGCCTTCTTTCGAAGGTAGAAAAAAATGACATCGATGTGTGCACATATTATCAAACATTTTGGATTACGTGATGAAAAAATCAATACGCAGATGTAATTAAATAAAGTATTAATTAATAGTAATATGTATGACCTTTGAACCTTATCATTCCAGCAAGTTTGGGGCTATGACATCAAATAAAACTAATTCTTTGTTCCGGGATATGCAACAACAAAGTTGAACAAATCAAAACCAAGACTCGATTCGTTCACTTTGTAGCGTTCGTCATTTTGTTTTCTACATGATGATTTATATGTGTTAATGTCAGGTTCTTACAACAAGAATTGTATAAACCAATATCCATGAAATTGATTTATGTACCTGCCGGAATGATTCTTTAACAACCCATCGACAATTCATTCTGAATAGTCGTTGATCAACTATATTAGTTTTTTTGGAGCCTCGTCGGAGATGTCGAACCCTTCAAATGGGTAATTCTTCCGTTCTCCCAAACTGACAGGCTCCGTTATTTCTTTATCTTTGGAAGCAGTTGATGTATCAATTGTCAATCCTAAGTAGAGATATACAACAGGTTTTCCATTTGTTGCAACAGATAATTCTTATGTTGCATCTGTTAGCACAAATTGGAATAGGTAAATGAGAGCAGTACGATAATTTCGAACAGATGACCCATCTGTTGCAACATAAGACTCATCTGTTGAAATAGATAATGAATTTGATGTAACAGGTTAGACAACAGTTGCAACAGATGTATACATTTATTTGATAATTTTCAGCAGTGTATCATCTGTTGAAACATATATGTGCTTGTTTGCTTTTTGGAACAGATGATGTTCATTCACCTTCTTCAGCTCATGCTGCTCTTCTGTGGCCCTTGCACACTGAACATCGGTGTAAGACAAAGATAGAGGTGTTGCAATCTTGCTTTTTTTGATGATTGATGATGCCTTGGAAGTGTCTTTCCTTCTCCTCTTAGCCGCCTTGATCTCTAGTGGAGTGTCTGGATATGAAATCCTCTTTGATGGAATGACACCCCTCTTAGATGTCATTTCCTTTACAGAATCAGCTAGTGCATTAATAGCATTAATCACTCCATCGTGTTTTGCCTTGCAGTCTTGACATTTGCATGAAGAACATTCGCTAGATGCGGCAAAATCTGGAGAAAAATATGTACAACTATTATGATCATAATCATAATGGCTTGTTGTTTCAAAGACTGTAAGAGGAGCATCATTAGCCCCACCCTCCAAAATTGTTTTTCTTGTGATGGCTGTTTCTCCAAACAATTCCATTTTTATTCCATCAACGACCTTAGGGTTCAATAAAGTTTGCACAGACCGTAAAGTAAGAAAAAATGGCATCTTCAACTCTCGGTTGGTCGGAACAAGCCACGGATGTACAAGCTAAAATAAATCGATACATATATTAAGAATGATGATGAAATCATTTAATCATTAATTAAAACAAAAACTTGATTAGAATTGGACTTACTGCTTCCTTGGTGGGATTGAAAAGATCAAGAAATTTTGTATTTTTATCGATTTTGGCCGACAACCATCTCAGAATTCTTGGACAGGAAACTTCTTCCTGGTAGTTCACTTGTTGTCTCAAATAAGGAATGACTTCAAATGCCCAAGCCTATAACATAACGCCAATAAATCAAAAGCATTATTAAATAAAAAAATGATGAATCATATCATGATAAAATAAATATTTACCATGAAGGCCCATGGAAAACCATATAAGTTGACTATTTTTGGCGTTAACGGAGTCAACAAATATTCGATAGTCATTTTGAAGCTTTCATAACCCCAAGGATAGTTGTTAAATGCCTCAAGATCCTCGAAGAGATTTATTAAACTGAGGCTTATGTTGTTGTTAACGTCTCTCGCCCTAAGAACATTATGTACAAACTAAACCTAGCACAATGATTGCTTGTGCTTCTTTGAAAGTCCATTACCTTTCAATGCTTCAATCAAATTTTTATTTTTGAAGGTTGGACCAACAATGGACACCAGGTCATCACGATCACTCGACTTGCCTTTTCCTTTTTTGGGTGTACGGGGTGCTTTTTTTGGGGTCAGAGTAGGTATAACTTGAGAAGGAGAAGGAGGATAATATTTTAGTTCGATAACTATGGCAAACTCCTCCCAACAAAAATAAACAGGCATGCCACAGTAATTTATCCTAACCTCATCCATCTTATCTTTCTTTTCATACATAAACCTGCGTTTGAGAAGATCTTTCTTTTCATACCATTTTCATCTGGAAACGAGCATTGTTGTCCTCCGACAAATCAAGATATTTTCCAAAGTAGCTTTCCTTGAAATAAGAATCCAATTTTTGTTCTCGACGTATTTTTCTGAAGGCGTCGAAAGATTTTTCCATGACTGACTTAACCACGAGATTACTCGTTAAATCTGTGGCACCATCACATTGCATTCTCACAGGGTAACGATCA
>NC_061121.1:1019436-1026029 GCF_002878395.1 Capsicum annuum
ACTGCCGTGGTATTGTTGGATGGTGTTTGTGGTGTTGTTGGTGGCTACTGTTGGGTTTGTTGGTATTTGTGTTTTTTGGCGGTGGTGTCTGTGGTTTTGGTGTTGGTATTGGTGGCATTGGTGGTGTTCTTGGTGGCATTGGTCATGGCATTGGTTGTGGTGGTGGTGGTCCATCTGTTGCAACGGGTGGAAGATCTGTTGGGAGATATTAAATAGGTCTTCAAACAGATTCTCCATCTGTTACAACTGATGGGTTATCCGTTAGTGTATTTTCTTGTAATGTGGCAGAGAATAATTTATTGAAATTTCTCCACCTGTTTCAACAAGTGGAATATTTGTGGGGAGATATTAAATAGGTCTTCAAACAGATTCGGGTTCCCCATCTGTTCCAACTGATGAGTTGTCTGTTGGAGTATTTTTTTTGGTTATGTGGTAACAATAATTTATTGTTTTTTGTCTCACCTTTTTAAAAAAAATTATGCAGACATCAAATGCAATGTATTTTTATTTTTCTTTTGTTTGTAGTTAAAAGATGTTTCCCAAAAGAAAAGAAATAGAAAGTGGAGAAAGTGGATCAATTTCCGTTCACCAAACAAAAAAGGCTAGAGTACAGATAGATTCGGTGGAACTTCCAGAACAATCTCAGTCAGGGAAAAAAGCCGAGGAAAGTGATAACTCCTCCTCACCAATAGGGCGTGAAATAATATCAAAATTCCAGAATGATTCTATCAAAACCATTAGTATTGATAAGTTTCGAGTTGCGATTCCGATGAATAACCCTAATGCAATATTTGGTGATCTTGTACTTAAATGTCAGTTGGGTAAACCTTTTGACAAACTTAGGAGTATTATGAAGAAGGAAAACATAGATGGACTTTTTAAGTAGAGCTGTTTTGCACACTTTCATGAGCTGTCTAGACCCCGCCCTCTCCGTTTCTCAATGATCATGGTATATGACCTTCTCAAACGCAGGATCATGTATGCGGGGGATAATGGAGGTCTAAAGGAGGGCGAAAATAAGATGGATAAAGTCTGGATCAGCTACTGTGGCATGCCGGTTTGTTTTGGATTGAAAGAGTTTGCCATTGTGACGGGCTTGAGATGCAATTGTCCAGAAGAACCTTCCATCAAGAAAACACCCTACAAAGGGTCTAACAAACGTAAGGTAAAAAAAGCTGGGTTGTTGGGCATTGTTGGACCTAGCTATAAAGTGAAGGATTTGATAGCGGATCTCAAGAATAAAGACATACCAAAGCACTACAGGGAGAAATTGTGCTTAGTTTGGTTTGTCCATTCCGTTTTATTAGCAAGAGATGTCAAGAAAGTCATAGAACGTGATTTGTTGGCGCTTGCTAATGATTTTGGGAGATTCAACGATTATCCCTGAGGCTACAACAGCTACTACTTGACTGTCAAATATTTACTGAAAGAGATAAAGCCAAAGACAACCACATTATACAGCTTTCCTTGGGCTTTCATGGTTAAATTGATTACTATTTTTACTCATTCATTAATTTATATTGAATATACTTATGACTTTTTTTTTTGCTTGCTTCCTGTTTACAAATTTTAGGTTTGGGCATGTGAAGCCATTCCTCTCCTCTGAAAGCATTTCACGGATTACCCGGATAAGGTTTCTCATCCAGGATCCTTTGGTGGTTGGCTGCAGTAGAGAGCAGCAAAAAAAATATTAACGAGGCTGATCTCTTTAACCCTCCGGATTATGCAGTACGTCTTCTTTCAACTAAAATAATTTGAATCAAAGAAATATATTGAAACAGATGTTCCATCTGTTGCAAGAGATTACCCATCAACTGCAACTGGTGCAATGGGTAATCTGTTGCAATAGACGATCCATATTTTGCAACAGATTAACCATATATTGCTCTGTTCTCTGAACCCTACTCAACAGATTACCCATCTATTGTAAATTATGCAGCAAATAGGTATTCTGATGCAACATATTATCAATCTGTTTCAACATACAAATCAAATATTGTGGTAGCTGGATCGTCTGTTGCATAAGTTGGCTGTGTTAACATAACCCGAGCCTCATGTAACCCAACTGACTGCAAATTATTATTATATGATTTAAATTCCTTCTGTCATTTTTTATAGGTTGTGCATCCTTGGATCGTGCCTACCATTGATGAGCTGGGGATGACTCCTTTTCATACTCTAGGTCTTATTGATACAAAAGAAGACCCAACGATGGAGTTAATAAATAAGGAATTGGATGGAGAAACATCCATAAGAAGAGCAGTTAGGCAAGGTCAATCTAATGTTGAAGCTCTTCACGACCTAACTCAAACTGCAATAGATCCGGGTGGTTCTTCTAGGGGTGTTGCTGGTGGAGTTGTTTGTGATGGTGGCAGCTATCCTGCTTCTGCTTCTGCTGTCAATCGTGATTATGAGCATGTTGGTGCTCAGCAAAAAATAAATATATATGAAAAGACCCCTTGTACAGGTCCTCCCTCTCACCCCTACACCAGTCCCTCCCACCCTTACAGTGGTCCCTCTCACCCCTTCTCACCCTCATGTTCTCATTGCAAATGCAAAGTGTGCAAGGACAGAGAGGATAAACTCCTCACAAACTAGAGGCTATTGCTGAAGCTGTCGAGGAGTTGAAAACCAGGAGGGGTGTCATACCATCCAACGAGGTGAGGGAGCCATGCATTCCTACAGTGGAGGTTAGGAGGAAGAGAATAAAAATTAGACAAATTCTCTCTGTTCTGAAATCAGCAAAAAATGCAACTCCCCCAGGGGCCGCCGAAGAAGGTAGACATATTTGCGGTGCTTGGCAAGGAGAAGAAGAAGGAACTGGAAGAATTCATCAAAATGAAGGTTCAAAAATAATACACCATGCATTCATTTGCTGCCAAAGACTTCTCGAATATGACAAATATGTGCATGTGGTACGAGGACAATGTAAGTTTATTTTTGCTAACCTACTCTTCCAATCTACTCCATGAAGAAGAATCTACGCAACAGATGTGTAATCTGTTGCAACAGCTTGGTATTCTGTTGTAACATAATATACATTTGTTGCGTTGCATTGGCTGGGTAATCTGTGAACTGATTCACAGAACCCTTTGCATCGAATTCTTTCCACTGTGTTTTTATTCTTTACAATTATTAACCTATTTAAAAATTATCTTCTTATACCATAGTATGTTGATGAAATTCTCTGCCTCATGAGGGGCAGGCAATTAGCGTAGCCACATGCTTATGATGCTGCTGTTAGGATAATGGACCTCAACTTCTACAATAATTTCAAAGATAGGTACGCTGATCTTCATAATCCAGCTGATTCCGGTGGCCTGGGATTTGATCAGTTAGTTTCTACATTCCAATGGGATGAAGAAGTGATTAAATATGTTAGAGGAAAGAGGCCATATCCACACGGCAAGAGCTGGACCAAGGCAAAGAAAATCCTTGCGGTTATGAACGTGG
Source organism: Capsicum annuum (assembly GCF_002878395.1). Taxonomy (NCBI): domain Eukaryota; kingdom Viridiplantae; phylum Streptophyta; class Magnoliopsida; order Solanales; family Solanaceae; genus Capsicum; species Capsicum annuum. The sequence goes on from NC_061121.1 coordinate 1,022,890, forward strand.
ATGTCACCCGTTTTCTCACTGTTGAGATACTGCTATACAAGGGAAAGATTAAGGTTTATGACTGCAAATTACCTGTGTTCAGCGAGAAGACGTTTTTAACCCACATACAGTCACTCTTGAAGTTGTTGCCCAAGTTATTGACGCAGAGTAAGCTGATGGATCATTTGCCGGCTGAAGTCTTGGAGAAGAAATCATGGGTTTTTGAAGGTCAAAATAAGAACATCCAGCTCCCAAAAAATACAACCGGTGCAGCGTGCGGGCCGTACTCGCTTGCATACATGGAGTGTTTGCTGACCGGCACACAAATGACCGGTGTGTGCGACACCGTTGTGGGAAAGATGCAATGGGTCTGGGCATATGGGGTACTAACTAAATGGTTGGAGCCCGTGTATAAAAAAGAACATGTACAAAGACAGAGACGAACACGATAACAAATTTTCATTTCAAGCCAATTCACTATATATATAGGGGCAATAATTTTTATGTCTGACAAAGTTGAATTTTTATAATGCAACAGATTTTAGATCTGTCGTAACAGATATAGTACCTGTTATGACAGGTTGATTATTTGTTGGAATAGGTTGGTCATCTGTTGCGTTATACAGATATTCCCCGTCTATCTGTCGTAACAGATTACCGATCTGTTGCAACTTAAAACTTATCTATTGCAACTGATCGGTAATCTATTGGAGAAAATCAAAAAAGTAGGAGGACCTGTTATATAATTTCCAGCAGATGACCTACATGTTGCATCTCATGTTGCAACATATGTCTAAATCTGTCTGATAAGATATGTCATCTATTGCAGCAGATGTATTATCTGTTGCGATATTTGAATCTAGTACTCCATTTCAATTAACATGTTTAAAACTCAGAATTAATTATATTCATAGACAGAATAAAATAAATCGAAGCCTTTAGAAATTACATGAAATAAAATAACTCAACAAATAAATGAAATGTAAAAAAAATTATTATGAGTACAAACGATCTACTCTACAAATAAATCAACAAGTTAAACCAAGGAGGATAGGTTATTACATTGATGGAATCGAGCTATAAAGATCTAATCAATATGGACAAGTTGTTCTTCATCCAGTGCTATGGAATTCGGCTTTGGTCATTGTGGATCTTTAACGTCGGTTGTATACGGCTTCTGAGCTTTCGCTTCTCCATATTTTCATAAAAGAGCAACATATCTTTTGTGGAGTAATCCGGCATTAAGTCCATTATTTGGTACTTGTAATCCATCGCTCAAATACTCGGTATAGGCAATAACAAAAGGACCACAATCCCTGCATTATAAAAAAATAGAGAATCCATATCTTGCAGTTCATGCAAGCGTTGTGAAATTTGTGAAATGAAACTAAATCATGACACTTAAACTTACAGGCTACCAAGGGTTTGTTGAGCAATTCCGTCAACATATTGTACATCAAATGGATTAGCCATTTTATCCTGGTATGCTTTAATCGTCGACCAATCAGTACGAACCTTTTGATTCAAAAAGCCACTCATATCAAGGTAAGTAGGCAATATTTTGGCCATCTTTTGTATCTCAGACGATAGCCTGGAATGTCTCTTTCGCAACATCGAGTCATAAACTAAGATGTGCCTCTCTTTTAGAACGACGACACCAACACCCAATGGAATTCATCACCACAATTGATTGGGATGTACACTTAGTCGACCAAATGCCAAGGTAAGCCAGCTGAAATTCTAAAATCTTTAATGATGTTGATTAAGAGTTCCTTGTTTCGGGAAACTTTCAGCTACTGTTGACAATACCTATCGTACGCATTATTGATGTAAACTTTTTACAAACAATTGCTTGTTGTGTATTTGTATTGTTCTTGTATTTGCAACTTGTCCTTCTTTCGGAGGTAGTAAAAAATGGCATCGATGTGTGCACATATTATCAAACATTTTGATTATGTGATGAAAAAATTAATATGCAGATGCAATTAAATAAATTATTAATTAATAGTAATATGTATGACCTTTAAACCTAACCATTCCAGCAAGTTTGGGGCTGTGACATCAAATAGAACCAATTTTTCATTTCGGGATGTGCAACGACAAAGTCAAACATATCAAAACCAAGACTCGATTCGTTCACTTTATAGTGCTCGTCATTTTGTTTTCTACATGATGATTTTTATGTGTTAATGTCAGGTTCTTACAACAAGAATTGTATAAACCAATATCCATAAAATTGATTTATGTACCTACCAGCATGATGCTTTAACAGCCCATCGGCAATCCATTCTGAATAGTCGTTGTTCAACTGTATTAGTTTTTTTTTGGAGCCTCGTCCGAGATGTTGAACCCTTCAAATGGGTAATTCTTCCGTTCTCCCAAACTGACAAGCTCCATTTTTTCTTCATCTTTGGAAGTAGTTGATGGATTATCAACTGTCATATTATGCTCTTCGGCAGTAGCTATGACATCCTCCTGGAAAGCCAGAATTATCAACGCTAAGTAGAGATATACAATAGATTTTCTATCTGTTGCAACAGATGATTTTTATGTTGCATCAGATGGATTATCTATTGGGATAAATTCGAATAAGTAAATCAGAGCAGTATGATAATTTCAAACAGATGACCCATTTGTTTGTAACATAAGACTCATCTGTTGAAACAGATAATGAATCTGATGCAATAGGTTACACAATAGTTGCAACAAATGTATACATCTATTTGATAATTTTCAGCAGTGTATCATCTATTGAAACAGATATGTGCTTGTTTGTGTTTTGGAACAGATGATGTATATTCACCTTCTTCAGCTCATGCTGCTCTTCTGTGGCCCTTGCACACTAATCATCGGTGCAATACAAAGACAGAGGTTTTGCAATATTGCTTTTTTTTTTATGATTGATGATGCCTTGGAAGTGTCTTTCCTTCTCCTCATAGCCGCCTTAATCTCTAGTGGCGTGTCTGGATATGAAATCCTCTTTAATGGAATGACACCCCTCTTAGATGTCATTTCCTTTACAGAAGCAGTTAGTGCATTAATAGCATTAATCACTCAATCATGTTTCGCCTTGCAGTCTTGACATTTACATGAAGAACATTTGCTAGATGCGGTAAAATCTGGAGAAAAATCTGTACAACCATTATGATCATAATCATAAT
>NC_061121.1:1029029-1032161 GCF_002878395.1 Capsicum annuum
ATATATATATATATATATAAATATATATATATATATATATATATATATAAATTAATCAAACTCTGTAAAAAAATTACAACGTTTGAACTATAACAACTTAACAAGTTCAAAATTTAGAATGACACAATTCTTAATGATAAAATTCAGTAATTGTATTTTGAATAAAAATATCATCCAACTTATCATTTGTTGTATTTCCTACATGAACGCCTAATGTGAACTTTAAACCCACATGAACTACAACAATTTTTATTTTTCTTTTCGAACATATCTCTTTCCGATTTACCACGAACAATGCATCATGTGACTTTCTAATTTTTCTTTCACCTTATCCCATAGACGCCACATACATACATAATGTAGTACATTATTGTACACATCAGCAACAACTTCTATGATTCTTGCATTACGATCGGAAACTAGGCACATATGTTTTCTTTCACCATATGCTTCCTTCAAATTCTCAAAGAACCAAGTCAAAGATGCATCATTTTCAGATTCTAGTACACCATATGCCAAAGGAAATATATGTCCTGCATATTGAAAAATGCATATAATAATACATGATTTTTACACATGAAATACTGCATATGTATATTATAAATATATACAGCTGGAAACATATGAAACTACCAGTAAACACATAAACATACTGCATATGTATATTATAAATATATACAGCTAGAAACATATGAAATTGCTAGTGAACATATAAACATACTGCATATGTATATTATAAATACATACAGCTGAAAATATATGAAACTGCCAGTGAACACATAAACGTACTGCATATGTATATTATAAATACATATAGCTGGAAACATATGTAATCTTCATAATGTTCTTTATATATCCACCTACAAGAGTGTTTAACAAGAACATGTATGCTTCCGATAGTCAATCTCCAGAACACAAAAAAATAGTAAAAATAAAATTAAATATCAAATACATACTATATACAACAACTAATTCGTATATACAAAACTGCTAAATGAATTCCAATGAAAAGAAATCTTTTATTCGAATACTAGTTATCATCGACTAACATTAAAATTTAACGTATAACAATTGTATCTCAATTTTCACATTACATAACAATACAGATAACTTTGAATTTTAAAAAAACAATTTCGATAATTTTTTTTTTTTTGAGAAATGATAAAATTCAGTTACGATTTCAAATTTTTGAATTCCGCAACTGTTATGCAATTTTTTTTACAAATTTTTTAGTAATTTTTGCGATTTTATTTTATGAAAAACATAAATAGAATCAAGTTTGTTTAAATCTCAAATATATACTATATACAACAACTAATTCATATATACAAAACTGTAAAACAAATTCAAATGAAAAATTTTTTAGTCTAACACTAGTTATCCTAAACTAAAATTCAAATTTCACGTATAAAAATTGCATCTCAACTTTCAAATAACAGAATAACTTTGAAATTAAAAAAAATTGCTTAAACCATTTTTTATGAGAACTGATAAAATTCGTATAAGATCTCAAATTTTTGAATTCCGCGACAGTTTGTTGCAAGTTTTTCAGTAATTTCTCACTTTAATTTTATGAAAACCACAAATAGAATAGAGTTTGTTGGGGGGTTTGGGCCACAGGTGAGAAAAGAGTTTTAAAATGAGGTGTAGGTGACATAAGTCCTAATTATTAGTTGGAAGTGACAATTACTTTATTATGTATTAAAAAAGGTTGGAAAGTTTTAAAATAACCCACAAGTTTTTAAATTTATACTTTGATCCCAATGTATACCTAAAATAACGGGAAACTGAGGGAAAAAAAAGGTGTCTTTCTCTCTCTTCTCATCCATTGTTGTTTTCTCTCTCTTAGCGATTTTTGTTGTTAATTGTTTCTGTTTCTGCTACTTTATTCATTATCTTCTGCTTCATCTTCTTCTTGTCGACCATTTGTTGTTGTTGTTGTTGGTACAACGCTACTGCTGCGATCTGACCAATTTCTTAGGTCAAATTTTGTTTACTACATCACTTTCCACTTTAGCATTACTTCATAAGTTGCTTTGGTAAGTAAAATTATGATTTTTATTCGTCTTTGTCATCTGAGTACACTTCTGTTTTCCAACAATGGATAGAACCTCGATTATGAATCCAGCACAAGTGCCCACAATTTGAAGAGATCAATCATCAGGTACATCAGATGAGTAATATGTTGCATCAGACTATTTATCTGTTGCATCATCATATTATCTGTTGCATCAGACGTATTATCTGTTGTATCAGGATGTTTATCTGTTGCACCAAACTAATTATCTGCTGCATTAGAATGTTTATCTGTTGCACCAAACTAATTATCTGTTGTAACGAATGATTAATCTGTTTGAAACAACACAAATCAACCCCTGCCACAAACCCAACAGATAATCTTGCTATTGCTACTGGATTCTAAATTATTCCTTTTTACGTCGAATCGTCTAAATGTTTGTTGAGAAGATAATAGATAGAATGAAAATTAAATATGGATTAAAACGTCAAAGATCAAACATAATTTATTTATTAAACAAATAAAAATACATATAATAGACTAAAAGAAAAATAATAGTCTAATTATTATAATTATTCTCAGCATCATCATTGCCTGCCGACCAATCTTCAACCGGAAGTAGCAACAAGGCCCTCCTCAGCCTGCGTATCTCGCGGAGCATTCTTGATCTAACTCCTCCCAATTCCCATTGCAGATCACGAACTTGATTCCGAAGTTCATTCACGGCGTCTTGCAGAAAAGCAACGTCCCACACTGGGTTAGCCATAATCTTATCTTCTAGAGTGTAATATGAAAGACGAGTTGCAATAAATAAATAGAGTGTGTATTTGAATGAACGATTGAGTTAGGGTGGACCTATTTATAAAGGATTGAATTTGAATGAGAGGCAAAAAGGTGCGACTATTCACCTCCATACATTAATTAAATTTTTAATTAAATTAAGAAAATAAATTTTGTGATATAAGTCATGACTTTTCAGCTTATTATTATTAATTAGTCTTTCGAAGAACCTTTTTTATTGAGTTGTGGCAATAGATTCTATATCTGTTGCATCAGATAACACATCTGTGACAACAGATATATTATCTGTTGCAACAAATATAAAATATGTTGCA
>NC_061121.1:1035161-1036269 GCF_002878395.1 Capsicum annuum
TGTGTATTTATTGAATTTTTACTAACTCCGACAAATATATTATAATGTAGTCTTTCTATTCTTATTTTTAATTCTTTACGTTTTTCGGAAATAATTTGTTTTAATTCTTTGTATTGTTGTACTTTATTCATTTAAACCATGTTTATAATATCTTGGCGGATATCTAAATCTAATTTTATTATAATTAGGTAGTATGTGTTTCATTCTTCTAGATTTTAAATGGATTATTAATTTTGATTCAATACTAGATATTAATGTAACAACTAATTCATATATACAAAACTGTAAAACGAATTCAAATGAAAATTTTTTTAGTCTAACACTAGTTATCTTAAAGTAAAATTCAAATTTCACGTATAAAAATTGCATCTAAACTTTCAAATAACAGAATAAATTTGAAATTAAAAAACAATCGCTTAAACATTTTTTACGAGAACTGATAAAATTCGTATAAGATCTCAAATTTTTGAATCCCGCGACAGTTTGTTGCAAGTTTTTCAGTAATTTCGCACTTTAATTTTATGAAAACCACAAATAGAATAGAGTTAGTTGGGGGTTTGGGCCATAGGTGAGAAAAGAGTTTTAAAATGAGGTGTAGGTGACACAAGTCTTAATTATTAGTTGGAGGTGACAATTATTTTATTATGTATTAAGAAAGTTGGGGAAGTTTTAAAATAACCCACAAGTTTTTAAATTTACACTTTGATCCCAATGTATACCTAAAATAACGGGAAACGGAGGGAAAAAAGGTGTCTTTCTCTCTTTTCTCATCCATTGTTGTTTTCTTTCTCTTAGCAGTTTTTGTTGTTAATTGTTTCTATGTCTACTGCTTTATTCATCATCTTCTGCTTCATCTTCTTCTTGTCGACCATTTGTTGTTGTTATTGTTTTTGTTGTTGTTGGTACAACGCTACTGCTGCGATCTGACCAATTTCTTAGGTCAAATTTTGTTTACTACATCACTTTCCACTTTGGCATTACCTCATAGGTTACTTTGGTAAGTAAAATTATGATTTTTATTCGTATTTGTCATCTGAGTATACTTCTGTTTTTCCAACAATAGATAGAACCCCGATTATGAATCCAGCACAAGTGCCCACAATTTAAA
>NC_061121.1:1036369-1037168 GCF_002878395.1 Capsicum annuum
CATAGCACATCGATTTGACCTGAAAACTTCCCGTTCACGTCATTTCGCCCGTTTGACCACCCAAACCACCCTGAAAACCAAAATAGTCCACACTAAGCCGCTCCCCAGCCTCTCTGGGGCAGCCCGATCAATTTTCTACCAAAATCACGCCCGACCCTCCACCTCGAAAATCGTGGGCTATAATACACCGATTTGATCCGAAAATGGCCCGTTCGCGTCGTACGTTCATTTCAAATATACGCTAATTATAAGTAAATCTAATTGAATAAATATATTTTTTTTACATCTTCAGTGCATAAAACTTGAATTTGATCCTTCAGTGGTGTGATCTCACCCTTTCGTGCAAGTCTCTTGCAACTACAAACACCAATTGGCTTATGCTTATTTTTAAAGAAGATTAGATAGATTGTTATTATAATGTCCCACTTATTCCCAAATATTAGTGCTTAATTATATATAGAATAAATTAAAATTTCCATTAGCAGCAGGGGATTAGATGCCTAAAGTGATCCTTATAAGTGAGTGGAGAAAGATAAAGTAACTAGCACATATCCATCGAATTTGAAGCGCAATACATGATTTGTAGATTCATTATTCATCGTCAACATTTGAAATTTGCGCCATTCACCTTTGATTATGTCTAAAATTTAGGTTACCAAAAAGAAAAGCTCATAAACTAAAATAGAGAATGTCAAACATGAAATTTTTGAACAATTGAGTGATTATAAGCTCATGTTGCATTGGTTATTATAGAGAAAATGGCCAAAAGAGCCCCTTTGCCCCAAATCTCAACTACACA
>NC_061121.1:1037268-1038181 GCF_002878395.1 Capsicum annuum
ATATATATATATATATATATATATATATATATATATTCTCTTTCTTTACATTATACCTTCCATCTTCTCTCTAACTTTTGGCCCCTCAATCTACGATCGTCTCTAGGAGCTTGGATCGGCGGAGCTCCAATGGATACTACGAAAAATCAACAATTTTTATTTTTTAGAAACTAAAAAAGAAGTATTATTCATTGTTAGTTTTTTTGTGCTTAAATTTCTATATTTTGAAACAGCGCCATATAAAACATTGATACCCACATCAGATTATTCGTCTTTTATATTTCTTGTTCATTTTGTGTTCAGTTTTTGAATTCACTAAGAGATTTTTGGATTTTGTTTTCATGGATTATGTTGAATCCCTGAAGTATTTGAGTTTGAATGCTGATTTGGGATTTGGGGTTTTGACGTTTGGGTAGCTTGGACAATTGTATAAAGTTTTGGAGTTGTTATTGTTTGATTTGGGATTGAGGTTTTTGCAATTTAGTTGGTATTGTAAGGATCGGAACCGTTTTTTTTGTGATTTTTGTGGAAAATCAAGTGAATTGAGAAATGGGTGTTGTTCCAAAAATGATTTTGATGGAAAATGTAGTGAAAAGATGAAGTCTTGTAAGACAGGGTTTTTGATGAATTCGAACTTAGAAGAGGAAAAAAATGTTGGTTTATTGGAATTGGATGAAGAGAAGGAAGAGTTTGAAGAAGAGTGTAATGATGAAGACAAAGTAAAGATGAAAAGGCGGAGAGCAAATATTGCTTGTTTGGAAGATAAATAGAGATGAGGAAGATAAAGAGATTGGCCATGGTATCCATTGAAGAGTTGTTGAAGCTTTTTATGAGAGTATTTTGGGATGGTGATGAAGAAGAAAGAAAAAATAAAATAAAATAAAATAAAAATAATATATATATATATATATAT
>NC_061121.1:1038281-1041436 GCF_002878395.1 Capsicum annuum
TGCCACATAAGTCTTTAGGGGTGTAATAATTCCATTTTTTAAATGTTCAGGGGGTCATAGGACCCCGCAAAGTATAAGTAGTTGGGATTTGGGACAAAGATTGGGGACTTTTTGGCCATTTTGCTAAAGTTATTCGAACAATTATGTGATTTAAAAAGAATTGATTTCTTATTCCCTTTGCTTCCTAGATTTTTATACTACTCCCCTAAATTTTTAGTATTATTTTTTTGCTATATATACATGAGCTCATTTATTCACTTAATTGTGTGCTAATAACCAAACAAAAGCTATATAGCTTTTCAAATATCAATAAACTTTGCTTAAAAATGAGTACTTGTTTTAAGCAATGGAAGCCAATATTTGCAATGATTATTGTTGAATTTGGATTTGCTGTTGTAAATACACTATTCAAGAAAATATTAAATGGAGGAATGGATCAATTGGTGGCATCAACATATAGACTAGCTGTTTCTGCTATTTTCTTGGCCCCCTTAGCTTGGTTCTTGGAAAGGTAATGTCACATTATTTTCGGGTTTAACTTCTATATACTATCGTGATAATAATTACACGTAACTATGCATAATGCGTGTAATTTTTATCGAAAATATAATCTTTAATAGGAAAGTGGCGAGGACACGGATTAGATTAGAAAGGGTAGTAGGTAGCTAGAGGTATCTTGTATTATCTTGCGGTCCATTTCAGTAGTCGTAGTGTTACTCTTGTTTCTAGTTCTTCGATTCTTGTTACTATCTATTGTTTTATTATTTTGCGTAGTTTGATTCTATCACTGCCACTAATCTCAAAATATGTGAAAACTAGTTACTAGTACTTGAATAACAAAGTAACCTGCTAGAACAAGTTGACATTGAAATAACTTGATAGATATAGGTTAATTAATTTTCCTATACAAGTGGAGCTAGTTGTCAAAATAAGATTGGTTACATGCTATAACATATTAATAACATTGGAAAAGGCTCAAAAATATCTCTGAATTATCTGAAATAGCTTAAAAATACCCCTTGTTAGATTTTTGACTCAAAAATACCCCTTCGTTAAATATTTGGCTAAAAAATATTCCTCCCTCTAACGAAATTCGAAAAAGGATCAAAAATACCTCTGAACTATCTGAAATGGATCAAAAATACCTCTTGTTAGTTTTTTGGCTCAAAAATACTCCTCTATTAAATATTTGGCTCAAAAATACCCCTCCCCTTAACGAAATTTTACCAGCATGCCACCTAGATAAAAAAAAAAATCACGTGGCTATGCCACATTACCATCCACATGTAAAATGTTAGTATTTTTTAATTATATGACATTCCTTTCTTCTTTATTTTTATTTTTAGTTTTTTGCAAAGCAGTTTTATTGATCTGAAAAAAAATATGATCAGCAAAATTAAAAATTTCTAAAAATATTAAAATAAAATAAATCGGTGTTTTTACTGGATTTAGTTTAACGTTTTTGGAATTTCTCGACATTGGAAAAGTACTAAATAAATTTTGTTAAAGGAGTACAAATTATTCAATTTTTTTCATTATATGATAAACTTTTCACTTAGATTATTAAAGAAAATTATATCCATGTTTTTCTAATGATTATATTAAATGTCATTTACTTTTCTGGAAGTGAAATTTTCAAAAATTCTAACAATACTTGATGAACATAAAATTAGAAAAACTATCAATATTCATTGAGTCCAAAAAAATAAATCAACATCACTGAATATAATTTTTTTATTTAACTCCTTCATCAAGAAGAAAGGAATGTCATATAATTAAAAAATACTAACATTTTACATGTGGATGGTAATGTGGCATAGTCACGTGTCTTTTTTTTTATCTAGGTGGCATACTTTGTAGAATTTCGTTAAGGGGAGGGGTATTTTTGAGCCAAATATTTAATAGGGGGGTATTTTTTAGCCAAAAAACTAACGAGGGGTATTTTTGATCCATTTCAGATAGTTCAGGAGTAATTTTGATCCTTTTTCGAATTCCGTTAAGGGGAGGGGTATTTTTGAGCCAAATATTTAACGGAGGGTATTTTTGAGCCAAAAAACTAACGAGGGATATTTTTGATCCATTTTAGATAGTTCAGGGGTATTTTTGACCCTTTTCCGTAATAACATTGATATGGTAACGTTTTTTTACCATATCAAATCATCAATGTCTATAAATTAAATTCTTAGAATATTTATTTCCTAAATCAACTAGAAGAATAAAAATCTTCACTTGTCTTGCAGAAATGTGGCATCAAAATTAACGGCTCGTATTATTTTTTCTCTGTTTATCAGTGCACTATTGGGGTGAGCTTTTCACTTAATTATTTTATGATGATTAAATTGTCTTATTTATTCCAATCCATATTATGATATTATTTAAAGAATCAAATTGATTTTTCAGGGGTACACTCACTCAATATTTCTTCCTACTTGGGCTTGAATATACATCAACAACATTTAGCTGTGCTTTTCTCAATATGGCACCTATCGTCACATTTATTTTGGCATTACTAATTAGGTAAACATGATAAACTATATTAGGATTTAATCAATGTATATATATATATATATATATATATTAAAACGAAAAAGAAAATAATTTCTGCGTCAACTGCAAGATGAGGGTCTATCGAAAATAACATTTCTATCTCACTTTGGAGGTAGTGGTTAAGACTGCGTACACTCTCTACCCTCCTCATACTTGATTTTGTGGGGATATACTAGTTATGTTATTGTTGCTTGGATACTTCATAAGTATAGTCGAATGTGTGTTGAATCCTTCAAAAATAACTCATTTTTTGAGAATCCAACATGAATTTGACAATATATTGGAAGCGTTGGAACCACATAGCATTACATGCATACTTTATGCACCAATTAATTACTAACCTATAAATTTATTTATTTTTTTGCAGGCAAGAAATTGTAAATATCAATTGCAAGAGTGGAAAGGCAAAGATATTAGGCACATTAGTTTGTCTTGGTGGAGCATTAATACTTGCTTTATACAAAGGAATGCCATTGATAAATCCATCAAAATCATCAACAAATGAAATAAATCACAACAAAAGGAGTTCGCTTCTTGGTCCAATCTTCTTATTTGCAGGTAATTGCTTCTAATATTATTATTGTTATACTATACACACATCTCTACTA
>NC_061121.1:1044436-1051288 GCF_002878395.1 Capsicum annuum
GTGTATACAGTGGTTGATCCGGAATTTAGAGAACGTGAGCATCGTTGGTTTGAACAAATATATTGATGCCCAAAGCCTTTAAAGTTCCACCTAGAAATTAAAGCAAGTGATTTACTGGGAGCTTTTATAAATCTTATACCTAGTCTGCATCAGATTTAATGGGTGTCGAAGCAACACAAAATACGCCATAGGTCCGCCCCTGTGCGTACACTTTGTCCTTCCTAGACCGAGTTGTGAGACTACATTGGTGGTGGTGGAGCTAGGTTTATATAAATTAATAATGTAATTTTTCGTCAAAAGGGGTTCGCCCTCGTACACCGAATACATTTTATTGCTGTTTAGACACACATATATTCCACTTTTATTTTATTTGTATGATGATGATATTATATGGATTTAAATAATGGAAACCAGCTTCATATAGTTGATTTTGACTTATTTGAAACTGAGACATAGTTATTATTGTTGCAGGTTCCTTTGTGTGGTCTGCATGGTTCTTATTACAAGCAAGAATTAGCAAAGATTATCCTTATCAATATTCAAGCACAACAATAATGTCATTTTTTGGAGCAATTCAATCAGCAATATTGAGTCTTATTTTTAGCAAAAATATATCAAAATGGATAATCAAAGGAGGTTTAGATATCTTTAGTGTCATATTTGGTGTAAGTAATTAATCTCCTTTTCCTCCCTTTAATTATAACTATAACACTATCAGAAAATCGCTAATTCTAGACAACAACTTTTAATGGAATGTTGGAATTTTGCTTGTCGATAACATTCTTGACCCATTTTTTGATCCGTCAAAATCCCTTAACGAGTCAATTTAGTCAGGAAATGATCTAGTAGGTAGGTGTGTTTTGTCTTGCTATCTGTGCTAGTGGTCGCAGTATTTTGCTTGTAGTATCACGGTCTTAGAGTTTTGATGGTGTTTGGTTGTTTCAGAGAGACCGAGTGTGGTACTATTTTGAGCTACGTAGACTTATTTTTTGTTATTATCTATTGTTTAATTTTACCTATTATTTCTTATTTTTATATTATGTCCTATAAAATATTTTATCTTGACTCGAAGGTCTTTCGAAAATAGTCCTTACTTCACCTCTGAGTTAGTGATAGAACTACGTACACGTTACACTTCCCAGGAGCCAGACCCCACTTTGTATCTTACATATGCATTTGATAAATACACTTTTTATCACACACATCAATCATTTACTCTGGCCGGGACCCAGACCCCACTTTGTATCTTGCATATGCATTTGATAAATACACTTTTTATCACACACATTAATCACTTACCCTGGTCTGGACCCAGACCCCACTTCGTATCTTACATGTGCATTTGATAAATACACTTTTTATCACACACATCAATCACCTATTGTTAATTTTAACACAACACGTTTATTCAAACACGTAACTATTAAATGAAAATGAATGTAGGGTATGGTGGGATCAGGTTTTTGCTATGTTGTAATGTCATGGTGTGTAAAGCAAAAAGGTGCAGTTTTCACATCAGCATTTACTCCATTTAATCAGATTTTTGCTGCTGTTTTTGACATCTTCATACTTCATGCTCAAATTCGCCTAGGAAGGTTAGTTCTTCTTATTTCTTTTATTGACAACTTTTAGTTTTAAATTTTCACATTTAAATGTTTACGGCCACAAGATCGACATATATTTAATTTAAGAGTACAAAATTTAAAAATTTCTTACTTTTTAAATTTTGTGTCAAATTAAAACAGGACAAATAAATTAAATGTAGGGACTAATAATTTTTAGGATAACAACATTTTGGTCCCTCAAGGGGAGAACTAGAGCTTTAGTTACGAGTTCGATTGAACTCAGAATCGTGGACTATAGCACACCGATTTAGTCCGAAAATGATCCATTTGCACCATTTCGCTCGTTTGACCAGCCAGACGACCCCTCTCATGCTGTCGGGCCACACTCCCACGCTCCTCAGCCTCCTTGGGAGTCCCAGGTAGATTTTTGGCCCAAAACACGCTCGGACCCCTGGCACACCCCCAGATAGTGGGTTATAGCACACCGATTTGGCCTAAGAATGGACTGTTCACGCTGTTTCGCGCGTTTGACCACCTAGACGGCCCCTCCCACACTGTCGGGCCACACTTTCCTGCTCCTTGGCCTGCCTGCCTGCCTACCTGGGAGCTCCAGGTTAATTTTTGGCTCGAAACACGCCCGGACCCCTGGCAACCCCCCCTCCCGAACTGTGGGCTATAGCACACTGATTTGGCCTAAAAATGGTCAGTTTGTGTCGTTTCGCCCGTTTGACGACCTAGATGGCCCCTCCTACATCGTCGGGCCACACTCTCCCACTCCTCAACCTACCTGGGAGCCCCAGGTCAATTTTTGGCAAAAACACGCCCAGGCACACCCCCAGAACTGTAGGCTATAACACATTGATTAGGCCCAAAAATGGTTTGTTTGCGTCGTTTCTCCCGTTTGACTACCCAGACGGCCCCTTCCACGCTGTCAGGCCACACTACCCAGCTCCTTAGCCTTCCTGAGAGCCCAAGGTTAATTTTTAGCCCAAAACACACCCGGGCCCCGGGCACACCCAAAAAATCATGGGCTATAGCACAACAATTTGGCCCGAAAATGGCCTGTTAGCGTCATTTTGCCCGTTTGACTACCCAGACAGCCCCTCTCACGCCACTGGGCCACACTTCCCCGCTTCTCAGTCTGTCTGGGAGCCGCAAGACGATTTTTAGCCCAAAACATGCCCGGGCCTCTGGTACACGACCGGAACCGTGGGCTTTGGCCCAAAAATTATCTGTTTGTGTCGTTTCACTCGCTTAACCACCCAGATGGCCGCTCCCACTCCGTCGGGCCATACTTTCCAACTCTTCAGTCTGCTTGCGAGCCCCAGGTCAATTTTAACCCAAAATACGCTCGATCACACCCCAAAACCGTAGGCTATAACTCACCGATTTGGATAAAAAATGATCCGTTCGCACCGTTTCACCCATTTAACCACCCAAAAGGCCCCTTCCACGCTGTCGGGCCTCACTCACCGTTCTTCAGCGTGCCTGAAAGCCCTAGGTCTTTTTTTGGCCCAAAACATGTCCGGGCCTTGGGCATAACCTTAGAATTGTGGGCTATAGCACTCCAATTTATGGTTCAAAAATGGTCCGTTCGAGCCATTTCGCCTGTTTGACCACCCAGACGGCCCCTCTCATGTCTCCGGACCAAACTCCCCCGCTCTTTAGCCTACTTGGAGCCCGAGATTGATTTATGGCCCAAAATATGCTTGGGCCTCGGGCACACACTCAGAACTGTAGGCTATAGCACATTGATTTGACCCAAATATAGTCCGTTCACGTCATTTCGCTCGTTTGACAACCCAGACACCTCCTCCCAGACTGTTGAGCCACACACACCTGCTTCTCAGACTGCTTGGGAGATCCAGGTCTATTTTTTTCCCAAAACACCCTTCGGCCCCGAACACAGCCCCAGAACCGTCGGCTATAGCACACCGATTTGGCTCGAAAATGGCCCATTCGCGTTGTTTCGCCCGTTTGACCACCTAGAAAGCCCCTCTCATACCGTCGGGCCACACTTCCCTGCTCCTTAGCCTGCCTGGGATCCTCAGGTTAATTTTTGGTCCAAAAAATGCTCGGGTCCTGGGCACACTCCCAGAATCGTGGCCTATATAGCAAATCGATTTGGCCCAAAAATAGCCCGTTCGGGACGTTTCGCCTGTTTGACCATCTAGATGGCCCCTTCTATGCTGTCGGTCTAAACTCCCCCGCTCTTCAGCCATCTTGGGAGTCCCAAGTCAATTTTCAGCCCAAAATATGTCCAGGCCCAGGCACACCCCAAACCGTGGGCTATACACACCGATTTGGCCGAAAAATGGCCCGTTTGCGCCGTTTAGCCTGTTTGACCACCCAGACGCCTCCCACACTGCTGGGCCATACTCCTCCACTCCTCAGCCTGCCTGGGAGCCCCATGTCAATTTTTGGCCTAAAATATGGTCGGGCCCCGGGCATACCCCAAGAACCGTGGGCTATAGCACACCAATTTGGTCCAAAAATGGTGCGTTCCCATTGTTTCGCCAGTTTGACTAGCCAGAAACCCTCTCCCACGCCGTTGGGCCACACACCCCAGCTCCTCAGCCTGCTTGGGAGCCCCAGGTCATTTTTTGGCCTAAAATATGCCTGGGCCCCGGGCACACCCCTTGAACCGTGGGCTATATAGCACACCGATTTGGCTTAAAAATGATCCGTTTATGTTGTTTCGCCTATTTGACTACCCAGACGGACCCTCCCACACCGCCGGGCCATACTCTCCCGCTCCTCAGCCTGCCTGAGAACCCCAGGTCAATTTTTTGGCCCAAAACATACCCGGGCCCTAGGCACATCCAAGAACCGTTGGCTATAGCATACCGATTTGGCCCGAAAATAGCCCGTTCGCGCCGTTTAGCCCGTTTGACCACCCAGACAGCCCCTCTCACACTGCTGGACCATACTCCCCCAGCCCTTAGCTTGCCTGGGAGCCCCAGGTCAATTTTTGGCCCAAAATATGGCTGGGCCCCGAGCACACCCCAAGAACTCTAAGCTATAGCACACTGATTTGACTCCAAAATGGTGCGTTCCCGTTGTTTCGCCAGTTTGACCAGCCAGGCAACCCCTCCCACATCGCCGGGCCGCACTCCCCCGCTGCTCAGCCTGCCTGGGAGCGCTAGGTCGATTTTTTGCCTAAAACATGCCTGGCCCTGAGCACACCCCTTGAACTGTGGGCTATAGCACACCGATTTGACCCAAAAATGGCTTGTTTGTGTTGTTTCACCTATTTGACTACCCAGACGGACCCTCCCACGCCGCCGGGACACACTTCCTCTCTCCTCAGCCTGCCTAGGAGCCTCAAGTCGATTTTTGGCCCAAAACATGCCCGGACCCTAGGCACACCCCAGAACCGTGGGCTATAACATACCGATTTGGCCTGAAAATGGCCTGTTCGTGCCGTTTCGCCCGTTTGACCACCATACGACCCCTCCCACGCCGCTGGGCCCCACTCTCACGCTTCTCAGCCTGCCTGGGAGCCCCAAGTCGATTTTCAGCCCAAAACACGCTCGAGCTCCGGACACACTTTCATCGTATTGATATGAAAAATAATTGTAACTTATCGTACTTTTTATATAGTTTTTGAAAATTTAAATTTTAACTTTAACATCTTGAATTGGTCTAATCTAATTTAGCTTTGAAAATTAATCAAATTGACTCTCAAGAACAAACATGACAACTATTTTGGAATGAATGGAGTAGAACAATAGTGCAGGTTTAACATAATATATGGAAAATTAAATAGTGGAACAATTAATAATTCTGAAAAAATTGTATTCATAAGAAAATGGATCAGACTTGAACATTTCATGTTATTGAGGGTTAAACTTGCTTAGTTAAATATCAGCAAGACTAAAATTAGCATTTACTAATAATAATTGAGAGATCAAAAGAATGTTAACAAATTTTTTTGGTTAAATAAAAATAGTAGAGATGAATAACAAGACGACAATGTGGTAAAAAGTTAAAGTTATGCTTACTTTTATTAATTAAACTCTTTTTTTTTTTTTAATTTTTTAACAGCATATTGGGATCAATTTTGGTTATTATTGGCATGTATATTCTTCTATGGGGCAAAAACAAAGAAGAAGAAATTTACAAGAATTCTCCAGCAATAGAGAAGAGTGGTCAAGTTGAGGTAAATGGCGGTGGAGAACGAACTAATCCGTGACCAATAAATTTTCTAGATTAATTTTACATTTTAAATTCATATCCCACTTATGGGAATACACAGAGTTTGTTGTTATTGTTGTAATTTAACAGTTTAAATTTAAAATTTAGAAGTTTGAAACTATACGAAAGACACTATAAGTTGAATTTCTTTTCATATTAATGTGAAGAGAAATAACTATCTTAAAATGTTAGATCAACGTCCAAACAATTTCATCCTCAAAAAAGGGTATGTGAAAAGTAAAAGTGAACCGGTGAGTAATTGATAAACAATCAACAATGTTATAGTGCAAAGTTGGCCGAAGTCCATATAATTTTACTCTAAAAAAAAAATGTGTGACAAGTAAAAATGGACGGAAAAAGTAATTGATAAACAATGTTATTGTGCAAAATTTCACTATGTTTTGATGTACATGAAATCTTGGAGAAATGGAATAATTGAATTTTCTCGAGTTAAACTTGTCCTAAAGTACCAAAAAGATTCTAGCAAGTGGTACCGATGGAATAGTTGACATCTCTTCATCGTTAATCACAAATTTCGTATTCAAGTTCTATTTTGAATGAATCTTTCTTCGGTAGTGACTAATTCTTCTCATAGTAGACTTATTTTACGCGAATCTAAATTAATCTGATCAATGGATTTTCAAAGTAATGCAATGAAATGATTGAAATTTCCTCACGTTTAGCTTGAACAAACACTTTAATTACCCCTATAATATTGGACAATGCAAATCTAAATTAATCGGCCATTACATTTCAAGTACGAACCTAAATTACGTACCAGAATTAATTCCTTTGTTAAGGATACGCAGAGAATGAAATACCATAGCTCATGGTTAGCGAAACACACTTCAATTTTAATAGGCTTTACGCCTCACGTAGTCAAATTAATCGCGTTAATAGATATCGAATGACGAATATCATATGAATTATGATTAAGCAATTTTGTGCCCGGCAACAATCCCAACGCTTGGCAAATAATCGGGCCTAGTTCACATATATACTCTTTTTCAATAAGTGATGTTTTAGATAATCTAAAAAATATTAATAGTATTTTTTTAATTTTATATTTTTTTAAATAAATAGAGTTTTG
>NC_061121.1:1054288-1077820 GCF_002878395.1 Capsicum annuum
AGAGTAGAAACACGAGAGTTCCTTCGACTCTCCACTCGTTCCAACATCTCAAGTATAGTAGATATATCCGAGCTAATTTTTTCAAGGCCCGCATTCATCTTAGCCATGTCCCGGGAAATAGCATCAAGGTGGGCCAAAATAGCTTCCATTATGGCCAAGAAGTTACCTACAAAATAGAAAACAAGTTAGTTGTACAAAGGGGTGATGTGGCAGCCTTTGATTGGTTGCGGATAGTGACGTGGCAGCCTTGGAATGATTGTGGAATATTGTGGATATCTAATTTTTTTTTCTTATCTTCAATTTCGATTTGTCAATTCAATTTGGAAGAGAGGAGTTTCGATTTTGGGAGGAAAACAAGAAGATTTGGAGCCTTTTCAAATTCAAAAGGGCTTTGACTTTCCTTGCGCCCTTTTGGCAAAACACCTTTTTGAAAGCTTTTTGGCCCTTTCCTCTTTTGTTAGTCTTGGAAAATGCCCTTTCTCCCTTTTGGTAACAAGACTTTTTGAAAGTCTTTTGTCCCTTTCCTATCTTGTAAGAGTCTTGGAATAAGTTTCAAGACTAACAAGACCACACTCTCTTTCTTCACCCACTTAGATCAAACAACCAACTCTGAAGACTTTTTCTTCAACAACACATGAAGATGGTGAAGAACACCAAGAACACACTTTTGAATCTTGGAGTCCTAAGGTTCAAGTTGTACCTACCAAACAATAACAACACCTTTTCAAGCTTAAAACCACAACACAATATCCACAATACACGTTCAAACCTTGAACCAACAACACACCACACTTTCAAGAACAATAAGAACTTCAACAACTCTAGTCGGCCACAACATTCAGCAACAATCTTATCACGAGCTCAAATCGTGGATTTTGACTCAACAAGTGTTAGTGAACAAGAAACTAACACAAGAAACTACTAAGACAAACAAAAAAAACACCTAGTTCTAAACACTATCCTCGGCCAAATGCAACAACAACAACAAAGACGTTTCGGCCAAGAACAAGAACAATTCAACTTTTTTTTTTCGACTAAGAGAGCCCAAGATTGGTAGTTTAGGAACACAACCAGCCTTACTTTGATACCAAATGATAATGGAACCAACTCACAACACGGAAACAAGACTCAAAACACAAGAGGAAACTAAGAGCACCACAACACACTCTCTCGGCCACAAGTCACAAACTGAGAATTCAACACAATAACAAGATGAAAAAGGTGTAATCACACCAAAATAGCAACAACTACAACAACAAGATGAAGAAAAACACAAGGATATCAAGAACCAAACGATTTTCACTAAACAAGAAAGAAACACTTCAAACGATTACAAGAAGCTAAAGATAGGTAGTGAGACATCAACTCTTACAGGAACTAAGAACCTAAGTGTATGTTAAATACTAAGACCCTTAATACATGTAAAAGTAACACCAACACTCTTACAATGACACAAGAGGGCGTTAACCACTCAAGCACCAAGGTTTCTAACAATGTTTTGCAATACTAGTGATTCCACACTAGCATCACCCTCATTTTGATTTTGGTGGCTTTTTCAAGTCCTACAACTAAGGTGTTACACTCTCTATGAGAGAAGAAAGTTGTTACAAGTTATGTCTTACAATCTCATTTAACAACTAAAGAAATAAAGACCTAATACTAGCCTATTTATAGACTTATTACAACATAAGCGAAATGTCCAAAAAGCCTTTAATGAAGGAAAGACAAAAGGTGCCTATGGAGTGTAGTCCAAATGTAGTGTATGGACGATTTTTGGTGCATAATTAGGTCCTCTTTGTCTCTTCAATTGCACACACCAAGTCTCGGGTCCAACGCGCACTCTCATAAGCCCATATCCGTGATTATTCTTGTATCAATGAAGGAAAGTCATTTTCCCTTAAATTCAAGGAAAACTAGGTTGTTGATCTGGAAAATATTTTTCAAAACATTTAAGCTAACCAAACATTAGAAAACTCAACATTTTTCAATAAATATTGTTCTTCATACCAAACACATAATGTTCATTAACAATAGACTACATTTTTTTTTTTGGAAACTCCAGGAAAACCCGCAGTCGCTACACCCTCTGCCACAGTCTCTGCCCTTCGAGTGAGCAATCTATGGTGAACGCTGTGTGCGCACTGGGTAAACCCCTCACTGTGCAATAGCTCACAAACCACAATAGACTACATTAAACATAAGAAAACACTTCAATTTTCTTTGATTAATTATGTTGAAGGTACCATATAGTGTGAAGTATTCCTTTTTTTTTCTTCCTTTAGATCTATATAGTGAGCGAAATTTTCTTTCAAGCATCAGGGTGGTTCAACAGTGAAACTATTAAAACGTTTGCTAAAAAATTTTGACACTAAATTTTATGATTTTATTTTCACTTAATAATAAAGATTGTAAAAGAAAGGTTCAAAATTCACACTAAAAAGAAAAAACAAAGAAAAATTATTACTATCGTTTATCAAAATATTTTAAAACTTTGAATTTAATATCTCAAATCTTCGTATTAATAAATAAAGTTCTTACAACAACATCCAAGGTAATGTGTAACAAACACATGACTAACATCTTATTAACTAGAATTGATCATATTTTGTTTTATATTATTATGCAAGTTAACCAAAGATTTTATGTTGCAGTTCTTTTTCTGTTTTGTCATAGACAGAATAACAATGGTGAAATATTGCTAAAACAACGTAGACAGATAAAATTACTATAAAAAAATTCGAGCAGAACAACATAGACAGAAAAAATGACTACTAAAATCTTGAATAGAACAACGTAAACAAAGAAAATTATGATATAAAACTCGAGAAGAAAAATGTAAAGAGAGAAAATTATGATAAAAAATTCGAGGAGAAGAACGTAAATAGAGAAAATTACGATCAAAAACTTGAGTAAAACAAAAAAAAAAACTAACTAGCTTAAATTACGACTAACAAATGGAGAACACAATACGTAAATAAAAAAATTCAAAAAAAAAAAAAAAGCAAAATCAATTATCCTCGTATCCTTCAGCGTTCTGTTGAGACTAAAGTGACTCGAACGTCTGGAAATTAGTTATCTCATGTTTCACTTTCGTATTTATCACCGCAGTGAACTACTTTATTGTGCGGCATTGCATTTAAAGTAATACAGGAAGAGTTTTTGCGGCTAATTTCCTTTGTGTCATTGTTTTTATCTTGGTTTTTTTAATCAAATAAGTATTATTTTTTTATTAAAGAAAAATAAAAGTAATACCACAATTATTTTTATTTTTACTAAAAGGAAAACATAAAATCTTTCATTTTCTCTCGAATAATTTTTTTGCTTTTTGAATTAGTTTTAATATGTAGGCCAATTGGTCGAACCATATCAATAATATTATACTTTAGTATATTTTTCTTTATTGTCTGAATAATCACCATCTTGGTATGCAATTTAAGCTTCCGCATGACGTCGTTTTAATTTTGAACCCAACAAGTGGTATTAGAGTTTATGGTTCAAAGGTCCTATGGTTCAGGTTGAAGACATGTTAAGATCAATTTGCAATCAATTTGATAATAATGAAGTTTTTTTTGTCAAAAAAATAAAATTCAAATACTACATATGGAGAAGAAACTTCAACAATATTTTCAATAATCTTGTTGCTCCATCTTTAAATCAAAATTATTTTTCAATCCATGTTTATAGATTTCAACTTTCAACTCCTGCTTGCTTTTAACGCTTGAACTTCTTTCAACTCGTGCGTATACTTTTAATGCATGAGCTTCACTTTTAACTCGTGTTCACTTTCAATGCACAAGGCTCCACTTTCAACCTTGTTTACTTATAAAACAGGGCTTCAATAATATCAACTCATGTTTTTATTTTTAATGCATGACCCTGGGTAGAAGTTTTTTGTTTTGTTGTTCGCATTAGTAGTCGTTAGTTCTATGCCTCTAATTTTTTGTTCATGGAGTTTTGTTGATGTTCGTTGTTTCGGGTAGGTCGATGATCTTATTATTTTCTTACCTTAGTTTAATTACTTAGACTTGTACAATTCTGTCATTATACAATAAGTGATAGAGCCCGTTTGGATATGATTAATAAAATAATTTTTTAGCTTGAGTGATTAAAAATTTAAAATAAGTGCTTATAAATTAAGCAGATAAGTGTTTGGATAAAAGTGTTGAAACAAAAAAAAAATTATTGATGTGTCTGGTAAACAAGTGATATTAAGCACTTTTTTGTTGTTAAAAGAACTTAAATGTCCTTAAAATTATTAACATCATAAATAAGGTGAATTATTTATAATTTTTAATTCTAAAATAAAATATTTAAATAAACCTCCGATGTAATGATTGATTATATTGGATGATAACAAAGAAAAAAGATGAGGAGAAAATTGGAGGGAAGAGATGAAGCGAAGTGGCAAAGAGAAAAAAGAAACTATACTCCCTCCGTCCCAAATTACCCCTTCCAAATTTTTTAATTTGATTTCTCATTTTACTTGTTTTTTTTTCATTAATCAAGAAAAGACAAAAATTTTGTTTCATGTTTTACCCTTTGTGTTAATTACCTTTTCTTCAAATTAAAATATAAAGATCAATTAATAGGGTACTATGGTAAACTAGTCATGTTATTAATTATTTTTCTTAATCAATGTGTCATCGCAATTGGGATGGGTAATTTGGGATGGAGGGAGTATTTAAGGGTTACAAGTTTAGGATATTATTGGAATTGGAGAAAAATATAAGGGATAAAAAGGTAAATATTTTGATCAAACCTAAAAGAATTTTAATGTAAAAAACAAAAAACTGAGGGTACCAGCTTCTCACTTTTTGATTTTTTTAATCATTTTTAGCTTTTTTTAAGCATTTTTTAATTTTATCAAATATATGAAATTTCAGAAAACGAAACAGATAATGAAATAGATAGTGAAATAGATGAATCAAATGACTGAAGAAGATATAAAAATAATAACAAAGGAAGAATATTTAAATGATGAAGGAACAGAACCAAAAATAATATTTGATAGTAACATATTTGATGAAATAAAAGGAAAAGGATTAGATTTAAGTGTAGAAAAAATATTTAAAATACCAACGATAAAAAATATTTTTACTAGGAAAAAAGACGAATATTATGTAGTATGCCAAAAGAAACATATAATAGACTGTAGATATGCAAAAGGCAAAGCTAGTATACCACTAGTAACAAAAAGAATAATTAATAAAGAGATAAATGATATAAAAAGTAAAGGAGACCAATAAAATATGTACACCTTGGAGGTACAGAGATATTAATAAAAACATGTTTTAGAGAAGGAATAGATACACCAATAGAATTATATTTAGCAGATGATAGAATTATAAAACCTATAGAAAAAAGCATAATAACTGCCGTAAAAAGAAATCTAATATATCAAAAATTCAAATTTACAATAAGTGCAAATTATTCAGTAGCGGTAACAGATAAAAATATAGATAAATCACTAGTATTATATTGGAAAATATCAGAAATAGAATTAACCCTAGGAAGTAAAATATTTACAGCAAGATGCAAAAATTTATTTGTATTAACAACAAAACATAAGGTAACAAGGAAAAATAAGATTAACAAAATACGAATAGAAAGTCCATTCGAACAAATTGTAAAAACAATAGATTATAATGATTATAGCTATAGAGACATAGATATAGAAGAAAATTTAGAAATAGTAAATGATAGAATAAGTACAACAAAAAGAATAGCTGATGAAAAATCAGAATCATCAAGCTCATAAAAAAGAACAAGTTATGAAATAAATTCAACAAGTAATCTAAACCAATATTACATAATAGGAAAAATAAATGAAAAAGAATATTTAATACTCTTAAATACAGGACAAGAAGAAAATTATATAGCAAAATATCTAGTAAAAAATGAAGAAATAAAAACTGATAATGATATGTGCCCAGATCTACCAAGAAGTTTAATAAATAGTAAAAATATAGCAGAAAAAGAAATAATAATAGGAGTTAGAAAAATAAAAATAGAATTCGAAGTAAAGGAAGAAATGCAAAAAGCAGATATAATATTAGGAATAAAATGGCTAGAACAAGTAAAACCATATAATATAGAACATACACAATTAACCTTAACATATAACAAAGAGAAATTATTCTTAAGAAGAGCCTTAACATAAAATGAAAATATATGTATTAATGAAGATAGTAGTAGAAGGATATTACAGTAGATATTATACGCCTATGATAGATACAGGAGCAGAAGCTAATTTATGTAGATATAATTGCTTACCAGAAAGTAAATGGGATAAATTAAAAACACCAATAATAGTTAAAGGATTTAATAATGAAGGAAGTTTAATTACTTATAAAGCGAGGAATGTAAAAATACAAGTATGGGATAAGATATTAACAATAGAAGAAATTTATAATTATGAACTAACATCAAAAGATATATTTTAGAAATGCCATTTTTAGATAAATTATACCACATATAATAACTAGAACAGACTGGTGGTTTACAACACCATGTAAACAGAAAGTGAGAGCAAAAAGAGTTAATAATAAAATAAGAAAGAAAACTGATTGCATAAAAGGAAGTGAAAAAATTACACAAAAGTTAGAAAATATAAAAAATGCTGTAGATACAATAGAATTAGTAGTATTTTCGATAAATAAAACAGAAATAACTATATTTTCAATAAATAAGATAGAAATAATTAAGAAAAAATTAGAGCAATTATATAGTGAAGATCCATTAAAAGGATGGGAAAAACATAAAATTACTATAAAAATTGAATTAATAGATAAAAATAGCATAATAACCCAGAAACCACTAACATATAATTTTGACGATTTAAAAGAATTTAAAATGCATATAGATAAATTATTAGAAAAACAATATATACAAAAAAGTAATAGTAAACATAATAGTCCAGCATTTATAGTAAATAAACATATTGAACAAAAAAGAGGAAAAAGTAGAATGGTTATTGACTATAGAAATTTAAATGCAAAAATTATGACATATAATTATCCAATACCAAATAAGATATTAAAAATAAGACAAATACAGGGATATAATTATTTTAGCAAATTCGATTGTAAATCAGGATTTTACCATTTAAAGTTAGAAGAAGAATCTAAAGAATTAACTGCATTTACGGTACCACAAGGATTTTATGAATGGAACGTATTACCATTTGGATATAAAAATGCACCAGGTAGATATCAACATTTTATGGATAGTTATTTTAAATAATTATCTAATTGTATAGTATACATAGATGATATATTATTATATACAAAAACTAAAGAAGAACATTTAAAATTATTAGGACAATTTACAGATATAATAGAAAAATCAGGAATAAGTCTAAGCGAAAAGAAAGCTGAAATTATGAAAAATCAGATAGAATTTTTAGGAATACAAATAGATAAGAGTGGAGTAAAAATGCAACAACATATAGTACAAAAAATAATAAATTCGAAAGAAGAATTAGATTCAAAAAAGAAATTACAATCATTTTTAGGATTAGTAAACCAAGTAAGAGAATATATTCCAAAATTAGCAGAAACTTTAAAACCACTACAGAAAAAATTAAAAAAGGATGTAGAATATAACTATAATGAAGAAGATAAAAAACAAGTTCAAAAAATAAAATTACTTTGTAAAGAATTACCAAAATTACAATTTCCAGATGAAAATAGAAAGTTTATATATATAGTAGAAGCGGATGCTAGTGAATGTAGTTATGGAGAAGTACTTAAATATCGATATGAAGCAGAAAAATTAGAACACCATTGTAGATATTACTCAGGTACGTTCAATGAAACAGAAATAAAATGGGAAATAAATAGGAAAGAATTATGTTCATTATATAAATGTTTGTTAGCATTTGAGCCATATATTGTATTTAACAAATTTATTGTACGAACAGATAATACACAGGTACGCCGGTGGTTAACAAAGAAAATACAAAATTCAGTTACAACAAAAGAAATTCGGAGACTAGTCTTGAATATATTAAATTTCACATTTATAATTGAAGTAATCAGTACTAACAAAAATGTTATTGCAGATTACATATCAAGACAAAGTTACACAGACTGATATAATAGAAGAAGATACTCTAGAAAAAATACTCAACACCCTAACTACGCTTTCAATGAAAGTGGACAGTATGGGTAATGAGATAAAAAAGCTAAAGACTAATGAAGATAAACTGAAGTCTATAGCTACAAATCAGCTAACTCAGCAGTGTGCAGAGCTATGTCGATCGGAAGACATTAAAGTTCCAGAGCTAGAAGGAGACGATGGGACACTCCATAAAACCCATAACGTTTATCAATCTACTTCTGCAGGTACAAGCAAAGGAGTTAGTAGACAAAGATATCAGAACATGAATATGAATAAGATATTTGAGAAACCATTTATACCAAAAACACAAAAAGACCCCTTATTTATACCCCCACAAATTACCACATACCGAGATAGTCTGAACCAAGATAAGAAAGTTTACAACTATACAGCCCAAAAATACATAGAAAATATCTATAGAGTACAAACTTTCCTAAACCTTAACCCCAGAGCTACAAATATCAAAGAACCAAGCACAAATTATATAACCCAAAAATTACAAGGTTATAACAAGCTAATTGCACTACCCAAAACCAACACAAGCCTAGTGAAAACTTGTTTTGACTATGGATTATTAAATACCATATACACCCAAGACGGAGAAGAACTAACAGCTATGGAAGAATTACATAAAATATTCACCACCTATAAAAGGATAACAAAAGGAAATCTATTTTATATAAAGTGTTATACTGCACCAGCAGAGATATTATACGATGAAATAAAACCAGTTATACAAGTTGTAAAAATAGGACTAACCAGAGATATGATCATACCGGAAGATATTACGCAGCAGCCAGAGATACCCAGAATTGAGATACCTGATTTCTACGCAAATAAACGACTCATTGGACTAGCTACAATTATTCAAGAATTAGGAAATAATTACACCAATGGAAATCCAATATGGAGCTATTATTCGAGAGACCATCAGATGATTTATTTAAATTCAAAAGAACTACGACAAGCAGATATGGAAGATGTTAGGCAATGGATAATGACATTACTTAACCCAGAAAAACAATCTACTGCAAGAGCAATTAAGAAAGGATTTATTTCAGACGGATTATTGACAAGATATTGTAAGATAATTGGACACAAATATCCAGACCATCAATGTTCAAGATGTAACGGAGAAGATAATATCATTCCAGAATCCACCTAGAATAAAAGAATTAAGAAGATAAGCATGCCAGCTGAAAGATAAGATAAGAAGCAATAATGGAGATATGGAAAAGCAGCAGATACGACAACAAGAAGATATCAACGGAGTAATAATAGAAGACAAGATATAAAATCTTACGTAAAATTGTTGTATAGAATTATTGTATAGACTTTAGCTTTTTTTTTTTAGCCTTTTTGACTTTTTTAAAGGCTATAGCACTAATTTTTTAGCCTTTTTAGCCTTTTTAGCCTTTAAGGCTATGTCACTTATTTTTGTCTCTTAAGGAGACTTTTAGAATTTTTTAGGAAACGTGTAAATAATGTAAACTTTTTGTAAAGAATTCATTCTATAAATGAAAGGAACCGAAGGCATTGCAAAGTAAGCCTTCATGTGTTGAAGCAATACTCTCTCCTGTCCACAACAAATATTTTGCTCAGTTAATTAAAAAACAGATATATTTCAATGAAAAAAACTATGGAGGAACAAACTTCAGAAATATCAAAACTACCCGAACAAGGATATTTATTTATGATTATGACTAGCTAAATTCATAATTCCCAACAATCATGATATGATAAAATAAATTCATATTAGTTACTTTATAGTAGAATTATTCGAAAAATAATATGTTAAGAAGTTTATTAGCAAAGTGGAAACGAAGAAAAATCCCTAAGAACTATGCCATCCTAAAGGTGAAACCAATAAGGCAAGAAGCCGTGGTGGGGAGTAACCAGAGTAGAGGCGCTGTTTAAGGGAAAAGTATCCAAATTACCATGCTAATAGTGACCGAAGAACATGTTATTTAAGAATAATCTAGTATATAGTAATCTAAGATGACCATATTTTGTTATGTACATGGTTGAAGGGAATATTTTGAAAATAGCAATTTTATGAAAATGAATAGTTATTTATCTGATGTGATGGTAGATAAATTTAAAATACTTATTTTGTATGCACTTAAGGATATAAAAGTAATAGATATAAGAAAAATCATATTAGAAAAAGCATTTGGTAAATATTATATGACTAGAATAAATTACATACCATACCTACCTAACTACTCTTACAAATACTTATCATGATAAATTACATATATCTAGAAATTTTGGAAAAAGATATGAGAAACAAACAGTTAATAGAAAAACAGATGAAACTAAATTTAGACAAATACATGGAAACTAAAAAGATAAAATATATAGAATTTCTTAATAAAAATATGCAAGAACTACTAAGGCTAAAACAAACAACTACAAAATATTATAATAAAATATTTAATAAATTTTAAAAGATAGATCATCTTAAAGTCTTAATCTTATATATACTTAGAGATATAGAAATTATAGCTATTAAGAGAATAATATCAGAAAAAGTATTAGACTATAAAATTGAAACCATAAATTGGATAGAACAGTTATACCTAGATAATTACCTAGAAGGATATTATTCAGATTAAGAGATGTTAGAATATATTAGAAAAACTAGAGAAAATCAAGATAATCTAAATAAAGAAATTAATTATAGAAACCAAATTAGAAAAATAATGGAGAATCTAAAAGAAAAATTAATATGGATAGAAGAAACCTTAGAAAATTTAGAAAAAAGTACATGTGATAGTTTATATAATTTAAAAAACTCGCTAGGAGAAGAACAACACAAGATAATAAATAACATTGAAAATCTACAATTAGATATACATTACAGTACAATTAGAATAAATTATTATACAGAAATCTGTAACTCTGCAATTACTACAGGATAAAATAATAAACCACACAAATTAATGAATACATCTTACGAAAAGAATAAATCATTAAAAGATATTGAAACAAAATTTAAGAAATATCCACGCACAAAGAAAAATAGATAAATCAATTTAAGGAAAAATCAGAAATAAAAAACAAGGAATTAGAAATAAATAATATAGATGTTGAAGAGACAGATAATTATGATTCAGAAGATAGTGAAACATATACAGAAATATTAACAAATACAAAAAATTTAGAACTTAATGAAAAACAAGAAGTAATTAATGAAGAAAACTTAGAAAATACCAACACAGAAATAAATACTCTTGATAAAAAAGAAGATGAAAATATAATACCTAGAACATCAGAAATAAGAAAACCTACATATTATAAGAGTAAGTTTAAAAAATATAATGAATATGACAAATGGACATCAAAACAAATAGTTAATAAAAATTATAACTTTTAGGACCTAGACTGTGTAATAGATACAGAAAAAATAACACAATTATGGATAGGATATATGACAAAACAATTATTAGATAATAATATAAACATAACAGATGCACCAGAATATATAGAAAGAACACTAATAGGATCAGTGAAATTATGGTTTTCAAATCTAACTGAAAATAGCAAAAAGGTATTAAGAACTAATAAACCTATAGAAGGAACATCATCAACAACAACTAAACTAAAGCCTATAGAATTATTAAAAAAATATGAAACAGCTATAAAAGATGAATTTGGTAGTATGACAACAATAGAAGAAGAACAAGATGAGGAAAAAGATACAAATAGGAATTTAATGTTAAAATTAGCAATATGTAATATGTGTTATATAGATGAATATACTTGCGCATTTAAAGAATATTATTATAAAGGAGCATATAATATAGAAGAAAGTAAAGAAATAAGAAAATTATATTTTAATAAATTACCCGAACCATTTAGTTCAAAGATAATAAAGAGTTGGGAAGAAGCAAAAATAGTAGATACTTTGGGAGCAAAAATAAAATTTTTACAACAATGGTATAGAAACTTATGTGAAAAATATAGAGAAGAATTAAAAATAGAAAAAACATTGATAAGAAATTTAGCATGTTGCAAAAATAAAATAGCACCCCAATTTGGATGCGAAGAAAGATATTATAAGAAAAGAAAAAGACATAAGAAATATAAGAAATATAAAAAATCAAACTATAAATACAAGAAACCAAGAAAAAGATATTATGTAAAAAATTATAAATACAAAAGACCACATAGAAAGAAGAAATCTATAAAAGAATGTACTTGTTATAACTGTGGAAAGTTAGGCCATTTAGCTAGAGAATGTAAATTACCTAAAAATCCAAAAAATAAACAAATATCAGAAATAAAAATAGATAATACAGAATATATGCAGATAGATTATATAAATTATGAATTAGAAATTGAGGATTCAAAAGCTAAAAAAAATAAAAAATTAAAAACTGATTTGACCTGATTTTAATCCTATCCAAACGAGATTTGAACTAACTTGATTCTCCCAATTTTTACCTATTTATTTCCTTCTATTAGTGATCGACATATGGAAGTTATGTTAAAAGGTAAAACAAAAATTACATACAATTAGAAGTTTGTTTTTATGTTAATTATGGAGTTGTATTAATCACTACTAATTTTTACAGACTAAATTATCCCCGTGATATACAGTTGGTATATCCTCTACTTCTACAAAGGATATTTCAAATTAAGTTACTAAGTAGGCGTTTGGAAATGCTATTTCATCTCGTAATTCGAAATCGGGAGATGAAATTGGTATTTGGACATGCGATTTAACACTGATTTCATATTATGAGATGAAATTTCAAGTTCTCCAATTATGCATTAGCATGATTTGAGTCACAATCACCCTCACAACCTTTTTTTACACCCTCTCCGTCGTGTTTGTGGAGGGTATTATTACATGTAAACATATATTTTTTATTTTGAAAATTCTGTAATGTCTGTTGTTTTTCAGATACCAAATCAAACAATATAAGAAACAACTCAGTATAACTAATACCAATAATATAATTAATATGAAATTTTTGTAATTACTTTTCAAATAAGGGCCTTTGAGTGCACGTTTAAACTCTTATTCAACAAAAAGCCCATTCTTTTAAATCTCGCGTTTTGCACATAAAGGATAAGAGATGGCAAGCTTTGTGGTTTTCACAATTAAGTACGACTGGACGAGATAAATAAGAATATTTAATGGGATTAATTATCTAATTTTTTAATATTTTATATGCAATAATTAATTTCAATCTTACGGTACAGTATAAATTCCTTTCGTACAATTGTGGTGTGGTTTTCGTTCCAGACACTATAAAGTGTATCAAAATAATATTAAATATGGTATATTTGTAATGTTAGGATTAGTTAAGCTTGCATTAGTTGTACTCAGATTATTTCTTATGCAGTTTTGGTTTCGTTTATTAAAAATAACATGCATTGCAAATTCTCTGGAGTTTTAGAGACTGAACCCTCAACATGTGAAGAATAACTCTTTGGAAAAAGAAAAGATTAAGAGAATAAAACAATGACTTTATTAACGAATTTGTCTTTAGGCCCCGATATGTTTGAGACGCCTGACACGACTCTTTTTTCAACAAAGGCACTCATCAAGACATCACCAGGAATAAAAGTTGTAGGCTTAAAGATACCATCCTAACCAAATAAAAAAGTTGAAAGCAAAAGAGCTATAGCATGCTTATGTAAATGGAAAAATTACTTATTTGAGTATTTTTTATAAAATATTTCTTATTTTTAAGTACTTTTTATTTATTATCTAGGATTAACCCATACGGTTTGGGGATGGTCACGATTTTGGACAAAACTTCTTCGACGGTCTCCCGATGGCCTATTGAGTGGACCTGATTGCATTGGCGGGGTCAGTGGAGTCATTTTTCAAGTCAAACAGGCGAAACAACAGTAATTGCGGGTTTTGTGAAACTTTTGATGGGTGTTAGCTCATGGTTCGGGGGTGGCCAGGGCCCCGGGCACGATTTTGAGCGAAACTTCTCGGGCGGTCCCCTAACGTCCTATTGAGTGGATCTAGTTGCTTTGGCGGGGTCAGTGGAGTCATCTTCCAGGTCAAACAGGCGAAACGACAAGAATTGTGGGTTCTTTCATGACATGTGGTTAGAGTTAACCCACGGTTCAGGGGTAGGCCCGAGCCCCAAACAGATTTTAGGTGAAATTTCTCGGGCGGTCCCCCAGCGGGCCTATTGAGTAGATTTGATTGCTTTGGGGGTGGGGGGGAATTGCGAATTCTTTAATTTTATGAGATCTGGTGGATATTAGTCCGCGGTTCGAGGGTTGGACCAGGACCCCAAGAACGATTTTAGGCGAAACACCTTGAGTGGTCCTCCGACGGCCTAATGAGTAGATCTGGTTGCTTTGGCGGGGCCGATGGAGCCATTTTCCATGTCAAACGAGCAAAAAACGGCTTGACATTTTCTTGCGACTTTCAATGGGTATTACCCACGATTTGGGGATTGGCCCCAGTCCTCGGGAACAATTTTGGGCGAAACTACTCAGGCGATCCCCCAGCGACCTATTGAGTGGATCTGGGTTTTTTGGCAGGAACAGTGGAACCATATTATTCCAAGTCAAACGAGCAAAACAATTGAAACTGTGGATTTTTAGCGACTTTCGGCAGGTGTTAGGCCACGGTTCGGAGAGTGGGATCGGACCCCGAGCATGATTTTGGGCGAAACTTTTCGGACGGTCCTCGACGATCTAATAAAATGAGTATTATGTTGAAAAAGCAGTGCTTTCTTCAGATCCTCATACAACCGACGACTATATTTTGATGATTAATCAAGGAGTTCCTCGTTCATTAGCTTTTACTGGAAACCTGGAAAGAAGAAGTTTATTAGAGTGACGCGTGATGGGGCCTATTCTGATGTAACGTGGTGAATATATTCGTGGGAAGCAGCTCTACATTGTGCATTCTGTAGGTGAACTATTTGTCATCACTCGAGATGGAATTTTCAACAACCCCAGAACAATAACAAATTCATATGGTGTTAAACACTTTATTGTTCACAAGGTTGATGTGGATACTGAGCATTACGAAAAGGTTGATGATTTGGGGAATAGGTCATTCTTTCTCGGGTATAGTTCCTCTTTGTCCGTTGAACAATATGGATGTAAGGCGAACCATATATACTTTACAGATGAGCGCGTTCTACTTTCATGAAAGAGGAGGTGGAAAGGACATGGGCATATACAACTTGTTTGACAATACCATTGAGTCTCACTATACCGATGAATCGTGCCACAAATTTAGTCCACCTATATGGATCTTCAACACTCCTTTCTCTGTTTAGTTTTGATTTAGTATTTCCAGGAATAACTTTGCTAATTAATAAGTTTGTTGCCTTCAGTAGTTACTTGATAACTTAATCTTTATTTGTTAGTTTTCTTTCTTTTGGACTTGCAAGTTGTTATTACTTTTCTATTAATCTAATCATCCATCTCACCATCTTTGTCTCTTTATCGTTGTAGTATTATTTTTGTCTATACGTCGTATGTGATTGTACATAGTTCTGTACGTATATACGTACACTAGCATTAATGTGAGTACTTCTTCATGTTATATTAGACATAATGTGATTCTGATGATTTTGATTGTGAAACAATTTTGTTAACATACATATTTCTAAAAGATCTTTTCTTTCCTAGATGTGGAAATTGATTCTCTCGTTTCTTTTTGAACTAAAAATTACAGAAATTTGTATATTTATTTGACTGAACTAGCTAGTTAAAGATTAGTTTACTCTATTATTAGAGTCGTGGTTATTTGATTCCAAAGTACCTACTAATGAAATCTGTTTAATTTGAATTACTTAACTATAGTCGATTACATTTACTAATTAAGTCTTGTTTTATTATGTCACACTAACATAGACATCCAATATAGTATATAATTATTCAGAAGCGGAAGTTGATCGTGTACGACCTAAATAACATGCTACAAAAAAAAAGAAGATATTAGTTAGTTGCGGAGATATTATCGACGAAATTAGACGATTAGCGAAGAAAATCATGCCTAGTCACAGAACTTATAGGAAAGTTTAGCACTAGTATCAATTTTCTTTTTCTTGATTTGTAGTGGCACTTTTAGAATACTATTATAGATCGATGTATAAATTGTTCGATTAAAAATAATTCTTAATTTGTGTGTCATAAGTCATAACAACATCAATCAAACACGAGCCCCCCACCCCCCACCCCCCCCCCTGAGTCGACGGAGTTAGATATCAATAGTGCCAACAATAACCAAAGGGCACTTAACACAAGCTACGCGAGTGGAATGATCGTCTCCCCTCCCCTCCCCTCCCCTCCCCCTCTCTGTTATAATTTTTTAAGTGCAGACAACATAAATCTCGATAGTTTGGAGGAGCTTAATTATAAAAAATTTTGACATTTTGCATAATTACTGAAAAATTCTAATTTTGAATTTGTCGAGATACATGATTAGCTCCCAATAAATTCAACGAAAATACATTTTTTCCTTTATAAGATCAACGATTTCCTAATTTATTTCCGAATCCCCAACGCCTCTTTAGGAAACAATTTATTTTCTTAATCATGGATATTCCACCTTATCCCGAGTACCCAACGATCCCTGAACTAGTAACATAAGCAATAATCTAGGAGATGCTCTAACACAAGCAATAACCTATGCACAACATTTCTTATTCACGGCAAAATCTTCGCAGTAAGTGCTACTTTCTCAATGTCACCCAAATTTGTCTTATTGGTTGATGACATCCAAACAATACCACATTTTAGATGATGGTACGGTTGCAGTCAAGATATAAAATTGATATTTTGAATCTGCTGGCACAGTTAAAATTTGTATCCGAGGTCATTTTGTTGACCTGTGGTTCTAGGGGCGGGCCTGAGCGTGATTTAGGCTAAAAACCGACTTGGGCCAAATTGGTGGGTATTAGCCCACGGTCTCAGAGTGGGCCTGAGGCCCGGACGCGGTTTGGACCAAAAACAAATCGGCGGCCCCCCAACGGATTGTGGAGCGGGTTAGGGTGGCCCCGCGGAGTCGGTGGGGCCATTTAGGTGGTCAAACGGCTCGAACATGCCCGATCTCCATTGATTAAGATGGACGCTTCATTAGTAGTTATACAGTTCATAATTAGTTTAAGAAGATTTGGGGGTATTTGAAAGTAAGTTAATTTTTGGTGAATAAATGACCATTCTAGTTTATTGCCCTAAACCGTTTGTAGTACTTTTCCTGTTTTGTATTTACTAATTTTGGTTATTAAATATGAAGGAAACAAAAATATTTTTAACAGGTATAATATGGTAGACTTCTAATTAATTTATAAGCGTAGATATTAGAGTAACTTACATAAATCCCTGCATGTTTAAGTGATATTATATAAAATCCCGATTATTTTACTAATTACATCTTATTCTGGATTTTTGAAATGGTGATACATATGTTAAGCGGTGATACATATAAAAAGATGATACATATGAAACAGATCAGATCTTTATTTAAGGAAGTAATGGATTTTCTCTGATTTCAACAAGGCAATCACTGCAAAACAGTTACAAGCGTTAAAAACACAATTTCATTCAGCAAGAGCTCAAAGTTGAAGCAAAGAAATATTTTTGAACCATACCAGATTACAAGATCACTTTTTTTGAATTTTGGGGAAAAAAAATTGATCTTCCTTCTAAAATTTCTGGTAATCTTCAGTGGAACTCATGACAGTGTTGTTGTGTCATTCCGGGGAATGGGTTTCAAAAATAAGGTACGATAACTATCGGGTCGACGGTATTGTAATTCATAAAAAAATGTCGTACCGTGATTTAATGGACGCCATATCAATTCAATTGAAAATTGACGTTTTTCTGAAAAAAATTCATGCCAAATATGTTGTTTAAGGCAATTTATCAGCATTGGAGATTCATAATGATATGGCTATGAAACCTTTCTTCAGATTTTGAACGAGGCAAAGTCATGTGTATGATGGTAAGTTGATTTGCAGACTTTTTTTAATTATCTGATAACATATGTATCATAGTGATACATCTGGAACTCAGATGTATCACTTCGATACATCTACATAAATATGCCTCCACTTGAAATCTAGTTATGCATACAATGCACAAAGATTCAGAGATTTATGTAAGTATGATTATTTGGTGATTTATATATCCGGTGATTCATATAACTTGTGAATAATATAACTGGTGTTTCATATAACTGGTGATTCATATTGGTGATGCATATAAATGGTGTTTCAAATAATTGGTGATTCATATAACAGATTCGTATAACTGGTGATTCATATAACCAGTGATTCATATTGGTGATGCATATAACTGGTGATTCATATTGGTGATGCATATAACTGGTGTTTCATATAAATGGTGATTCATATTGGTGATGCTTATAACTTGATATATTCTGTTTACAATTGAAAGAGAAATGTTTTGTATATTAGTTAATTGTTGATTCATATAGTAGGTTATTCATATAACTGGTTTTTTGTGTTGGTAATTAATGTAACTGATTATTCATATAATTAGTGATTCGTATAGTTGGTGATTCATATAAACGGTGATTGATATTGGTGATTTATGTAACTGATGATTCATGTAATTAGTGATGCATGTAGTTGGTGATTCATATTGGTGATTTATGTAACTGTCAATGCAAATAACAAGTGATTCATATAACTGGTGATTCATATAAGCGATACAAATGACTAATTATTCTTGTAAGTGGATATTCATATAAATGGTGATTCATATTGGTGATTCATATAGCTGGTGATTCATGTAATTGGATATTCATATAAATGGTGATTCATATTGGTGATTCAAATGTTGGGCCTTATGCGAGTTAGATCTCTTCTACATTATGAGATCAGTAAATTAACACTTAGATGTGAGAATCCTGTGTTCTTGTTTAAAGTGATGTTAAGGATATCTGCCAACTTTTTGTGATTCTTGCCTTACAAGAGTTTAAACAATTTCTGCATATATGTCGAGTCCATGGAGCATTATTTGATTTATCATGATTCGTATGGTTAGATTTGGTCCTAACTTTGCCTTATCCAGGAGAATTGTCTCCTTAATAATGGGGTATATAGATGATTCACTGCGGTTGTCTGTTGATTTTAGCTCATGTAATGAGCAGGTCTTGAGTTTATTTGTATAAATAATAATTAGGCCTCAGTTCTAAATAAGTTGGGATCGGCTATATGAATCCGCATTAACCATATTTATCCAATTAAAATTTCATCTCAGACCAGCATATTAAACCAAAACTATAAGAGTTCTAGAAGCTCTCTAACTTTATGTTGTCATAAAAGTCTCCTACTAGAGCTAAGAAACTCCTAGAAAGCATAGGCTCTATAGTAAACGTATTTACATGGCTAAATGTATTCCCCGTTGATTGGTATGGGCATATATTATGTCTTTCCATTATGCCCCATCTTTATTTGTTTGTCAAAATAATTAAATTTTGTTTCTGTATATACTTTACTTCTACTTTCTTGAAAATGTATACAGATTTTTCTTGTATGTTACAGGTTGCTGCCTGAGAATTCATTTGTAGAGAGGAAGCGCGATTAAGTGTAATAGTAATAGAGAATTCTAAACTTGGGCTTGCTTTGACGCGTGATATGTTTATTCTGCTCTTAATTGATCTCACTGTTAACTAACCCTTTCTTTTGTCATTCCTTTCTCTCCAGGAGTCCAGGTATACCAGTATTGTTTGCATTTTGGTGCTTGCTATGTGTCTTCAGCAAAACGATGTATCTTTATAGATTCTACTTTTATAGAAGTTTACTTAAAGAATTTTTCATTTTCGTTTCTCTTTCAATTTTTTGTTCTTTTGAAGGAAACACATGTTGTATTATTGGCTTATTTCCACTGTATTATTTATCATTGTCGAAACTAAATTTTGATAAATAAGATTACAAAACTTTCTCTCTCTCTCTCTCACACACACACACACATATTTGGCTCTTTTGTGAACTAGCTACAAATAGAGTATTGACGTGTGGTGGTAAGTATTGACAGATTCCTCATGATTTGATGTGTGGTGGTAAGTATTGACAGAAAACTCACACAGAAATGCATACACACCAGCAAAACTAATACATGTTTCCTTGATATAGGAGAACAAATAGATGCATTTGGTTTGAATATGTTTTCTTGGGAACAATTGCATTTTGATTTGATTTTGAAGGGATTGTTTTGATGTTGGAAAGAAAAAGTTTGGTATCAGGAGAAAAATACAATTGTTGTTCTTTTAGCTTTCTACACGAACAAATCCTTAAACTCGGTAAGAATGTTTATTATATGGCTAGTTGCTGGTGCACCATTCTTATTTGAACAAATTTTAACAACAATGTCCTATTTTGATCTTGTTAGAGCCTTATATTTTCTCCAAAGAGGACTGCACACTTAAATATGGTACTGAAATAGTTCTCACTATTACCACAGTAACAGAACAATCTTTTGGCAAAATATGATGCTATCCTATGCTACAAAGACAAGCTCCAATACAGAGGAAGGCGTATGGGTTATAATAGTTGGGAATTACTGATCCTGAAAATATCTAAAGTAGTTGGTATCAAGCTGGTATGGGTTCAAACAAATATGATTTCATTTTTTTGAATAGTATCAAGAATAATCCCAAGTATACCCTCTATTCGCTCATTTTTCCCGGGTTCATATGCAATGGCGTAGACATTAGATTCTTTTGATCGCTCTGCAATCAACTTGCCTATTACCCTGGCAGCATCGTTATCAGTAAGGGATGGCAATATGTTCCTCAAGTCTCTCGCATTTGTGGTAGCAATGGAGATCACCTTGCTGGTTCCTCGGTGCATGATATCAATGTCGAAAAGAAGAAACATATTTGGCAACTGTTTGGTTCCTCGATGCATGATATCAATGTCAAAAAAAAGGAACATATGTAGCAGCTGTTTAGATCACCTTGCCGTAACACCCATATGAATCACCAAAAAAATATGAATCACCAATTAATCAGTTAATCTGTAAATAAATGAATCACCCATATGAATCACCTATTAAAACAACCAGTTATATGAATCGCTATTTATGAATCACCAGTACCATATATGTATCATCAATTAAAATATCATTGTAGTGTTTCACACATAGGAATCACCCGTATGAATCACCAAAAAATATGAAACACCACTTAATCTGTTAATATACAATTATATGAATCACTCATATGAATCACTAGTTAAAAGAATCAGTCCAATGAATCACTGGCACAATATATGTATCACCAATTAAAATATTATTTTATTGATTCACCCATATGAATCACCCGTATGAATCACAAAAAAAAAATATGAATCACCAAGTAACCAATTAATCTATTAATCTGTTATTATATGAATCACTAGTTAAACGAACCACTTATATGAATCATCATTTACGAATTAGTTGCGAAAATAATACCTGCTCCGATGGGGATTTGGGGATTTGTTCAATTTTATCCTGATCTTCCATTTGCATGTCAGAAACTTGATTTTTAGCAGCAAAAGCTTCTCTTAAAATCTTCAATTTTTCAGGGTCGTTCCACTGCTTTGATCGATTTTCACTAAAACCTAATTTGGTGTAATCAAAATTGCTCGGAGTAAAACTTAAGACTTGGTTACTATCATGAACAGCTTTTTGTGTTTCAATTTGTGAAATCCCCAAGCTGAATGAGGGTGAATCTTCATTAGCCATTGAAGATAAAACAAATTAACACAAAAGGATTTTAAAGCATAAACCAAAAGCTAACCTCTTTGAAGAAGTTGTCAATTTTTGAAATTAAAGGATGGATGATTACGGTTGAAATCAGTTGAAATATTAGAGAATGAATTTTACTCAAGATCTACTAAAAATGGGAGAGATTTTAGGGGAGTAATTTGTGGGGGAAAAAAAGGGATGATACATAAAAGGATGAGAGAAAATAGGGTGTGCAAGTTATAGCATATGTATCAAGAGTAAATATGCAAATAGAGATTTTATGTACTTTTTAAAATATTAAGGAATATTATGTAATATAGTGTGTTAAACATGGGGTTTGTGTAATTTTTTCATAAATTAATACCCTAAACGTAAAAGGATGGGGGATTTGTTTGTAGTACTTTTCCTATTTCATATTTGCTAATTTTTTATTTCTAAATATAGAGAAAATAAAAATAATTTTAAAAAGTATAATATCATCACGGTTGTAACATGTTATAACTAATATTTATAGAAGTATTTTTTCAATATAATTCTATTTTAGGAGTATTTTTCTAGTTTAATGGTATAAAGGAGATATTAATTAATATTTAGGAGTCCCATATAATTTAGGAGGTTTAGTTAATATAATAAAAATAATTAAATAATAAATTGAAGAAAATAGTGAATTTTTTTTTTATCTAAAGAAACTTTTAATGAAGGGCAAAAAGTTCAAATCACTTTTTTAATGGTCTTCACACTTTTAATATATTATAGATTATAGATATAGATAAAGTAAACATGACATATATTTTATTTTACCACCAGAAATTTCACATGATTAACGGATCATCACTTTTGCGTTTGTCATGCAGTACCTCTTTTTGTTGTTGCTGAAAGGCTAAGAGACACACATCAATTTAAACCATATTTGTTTCTTTCATAGTTATTCCTAAATTTTCTAAATCTGCATAAAATCAACTTTAGTTGTTTTAGAATTCTTAAAATAATGAAAAAGTATTAGTTGTTATTAATTCTGATCACTACAAATAAGAATTTTTTTACTTATAAATATTTAATTAAATTTTTACTCTTAAATATAAGAAAAATTGTGAAAAAATAATTTTATCTAAATCGGAGACTTTTAATCAAGAGCAAAAAGTCCAAACAATATTTCTAAGACACTTTACTCTTTTATTATTACTATTATTATTACGTGCTTTGTATGTGTGCTTTATGGCAAGCCATATGCGAAGTATTAATATCTTGATCGTCTCCTATGATGTGAAATATCACATCACGGATAATAACAAAAACAATAGATAGTAATAGATTAGAAACTACAACAAAATAAATTGATTAAATCTAACATTTATACAAAAATTTCTCAAAGACTGACTAAACATTCATCTACCACTGTAAACTCAATAAAACAATATGATAATTGAGATATCATAACAATGCGATTAAATCCTAACATTAACAAAAATCCTCAAAGTCCGATCACACACTAATAAATCACTTGAAAAAATAACAAATAATAACATAGCGGAAACTACTGTATTCGAGAATATTACAACAGTATCATCAAACATAACTTAACGCAAAATTTTCAAGGTTCGACCAAACATTCATTTACAACATAACAGAAACTACAATAAAATAATACGATAATTGAAATATTAGAATAATACAATAAAACCTAACCTTTTGTGATTATAGATAACACCTTTA
>NC_061121.1:1080820-1115485 GCF_002878395.1 Capsicum annuum
TGAAACAGATTCATATTCCCTTCGAGATCTATTATGAAAAGCCATCCTGGAATTCCAACACCCAAACAACGTTTTCCTACAAGTTCTGGAAAATTAATAGTGTGCGTGACGCCCTTTACTAAGTCGAAAAACTCACGTTTATCTTCGTTCCCTTCTTTCTCTGCCAGCATTAAGAATGGAATTGGACGTGCCATCTGTGTGATATTCTAAAGAGAAATACCAAACTTTGATTTAATTATAATTGCTGAATAAACAAAACCTAGGAGTCTCATCCCTTTTATAAGTCCAGACGATAGAAGAGAAATCCAATACCAATTTGGTGTTGCTTAGGTTTACATAAGGTTGTCTTTCCCAATTTTGTGTTACTTTGGTTTCACTCC
Source organism: Capsicum annuum (assembly GCF_002878395.1). Taxonomy (NCBI): domain Eukaryota; kingdom Viridiplantae; phylum Streptophyta; class Magnoliopsida; order Solanales; family Solanaceae; genus Capsicum; species Capsicum annuum. The sequence continues at coordinate 1,081,201 of NC_061121.1, forward strand.
GTCCTCTTCAAAAATATTTATTAGGGCTGTCGAGGGATCGTTAGAGAACTTTCGTTCAAAATCGTGCTCGGAGCTGAGCCCACCCCCCAACCATGGCCTAACAGCCATCGGAAATCGCTAAGAATTCACAATTCCGATTGTTTCGTCCGTTTGACTTGGAAAATGGCTTTATCGTCCCCGCAAAAACAACCTGATCCACTCAATAGATCGATGGGGACCGCCTAAGAAGTTTTGCCTAAAATCGTGCCCGAGGCCCTGGCCTACCCGCGAATGATGGGCTAACATCAAAAGTCGTAAAAAAATTCCAATTCCAGTCATTTTGCTCTTTTAACTTGGAAAATGGCTTCATCGGCCCCGCCAAAGAAGCCAGATCTACTCAATAGACCTCCGGAGGACCGTCCAAGTAGTTTCGCCTAAAATGGTACTTGGGGCCCGAACTCACCAATAAATCGTGGGCTAACATCCACCAGATCTCATAAAGAACCCGTAATTTCTGTCGTTCCGCCCGTTTGACTTGAAAAATAACTCTGCTGGCCCGCCAAAGCAATCAGATCTACTCAATAGGACGCTAGGGAACCGCCAGAGAAGTTTCACCCAAAATCATACTCGGAGCCCTGGCCATCGCTGAATCGTGGGCTAGCACCCATCGAAAGTCGCAAAAAATTCGTAATTCCTGCTGTTTCGCCTGTTTGACTTGAAAAATGGTTTCACTAGCCCAGCCAATGCAATCAGGTCCACTCAATAAGCCGTCGGGGAACCGTCCGAGAAGTTTCGTCCAAAATCGTGCCCGGAGATCAGGCCCATCCCCAAACCGTATGGGTTAACCCTAGATAAAAAAATAAAAAATATATTTAAAAATAGTAAATATTTTATAAAAAATACTCAAATAAGTAATTTTTCCATTTATATAAGCATGTTATAGCTCTTTTGCTTTCAACTTTTTTTTTGGTTAGGATGGTATCTTTAAGCCTACAACTTTTATTCCTGGTATGTCTTGGTGAGTGCCTTTGTAGAAAAAAGAGTAGTGTCAAGCGTCGAAAACATATCGGGGGCCTAAAGGCAAATTCGTTAATAAAGTCATTATTTTATTCTCTTAATCTTTTCTTTTTCTAGAGAGTTGTTCTTCACATGTTGAGGGTTCAGTCTCTAAAACTCCAGGAAATTTGCTAGACAAATTGTTAAAATCATTTCTACAACCTGTCTATCATGTTTATGGAGGCTATTTCACGTAAACAAATTGGGTTCTTGAAGAAATTATGCAATGTATGTTATCTTTAATACACAAAATTAATACTGCATAAGAAATAATCTGAGCACAACTAATGCAAGCATAACTAATCCTAAAATTACTAATACATCATATTTAACATTACTTTGATAACTTTATAGTGTCTGGAACGAACACCACACCACACCACAAACTTGATGACAAAGCTTTTATCTCCCCAGTCGTTGCATTGTGCAAGTAAACTTGAGATCAATTCTTTTTAAGACAAATAAGGTTGTTGCAATGATTCGAGAAAATAGATATTATTGATGAACAATTCTGAGGAGCGAGTAATAAAGGAAATCCTTTTAGTTTACTTTATCCTATGATCTTGGTTAACGAAGACACTCAACACTCAGTTCGTACAAGAGGTGGGTGGCTGAGGGACGAGCATAAATCGAGCAACTTATAACTTGACAAAATTAAAATTATTTTGTATCGAAGTGTTCAATCTATTTCACTCTTGTTATTAAGACTTAAGTGCATATTCACTTAATAATATTTAGAGGACTTATAATTAGTAGTGTATATATAATAAATTATATTTCTATTTATTATTTCGTAAATAGTGTGTACTGTGCAAGTGAAACACAAACAAATATAGATATAGGGAAAGAGTATAATATTTTATACTTAATAAGAAAAAATGTCCTAAATTGACAAATTTATTCAAAACACGCCAAGAAAAAATAATTCAAAATTAGTAAATTCTCATGAGATGGGAGTATTACTTCAATTAATCACCATTAAAATGATTTTTCTTTTGAAAAAAGTTAATACTAATATTAAATCTAATTTGGTAATTAAGTGAAAAAAGGCACTATATATAAGTCAAATTCATTTTGGAATTTTGTATTATAACCTTCCGTTAATTAACCTCGAGCCAAATCGCCGGAAATGAGCATTTCAACCGGAGAAGTTGCCGGCGCCGGAGATGAGTTGTATGTAAAGGCAACTGCAGCCGCCGATGAACTTTACAACTTTCGCGATAACTATTTTCCGTTAACTCCGGAGGAGAGAATCTCCAAATTGCAAAATCTATCTGATCTAGCTCTTCAAATCCTCGATAAAATTCCTATAGGTAAACTAAAGTTGCTGTATTATTCGAGCTAATTTCTGTTTAATTGTTTGGAAATACATTTGAGATTTTAAATAAATAAATAAATACGGTGAGTTCGGATTGTGATTTGTGGTAACTTGCTGTATTATTTGAGCTAAATTCTACTGAATTATTAGGAAATACATTGATTTTTTTTTTTTGAGAGAGAGAGTTGTAAACTCACTGAATTATTCGAGCTAATTTCTGCTGAATTAGCACAACTACAAATTGTTTATTTATTTATTTGTTTTGGAGTTTGGATAGTGACTTATGGTAAACTCTCTGTATCATTGAAGCAAATTGCTGCTGAATTATTACGAAATGCATTGAGTTTTTGAACTTTTCTCTGTATTATTCGAGCTAATTTCTGCTTCATTAGCAGGAAATACGTTGAGATTTTTATTTTTATTTTTGAGTTCTGACTGTTATTTGTGGTAAGTTCTTTGTATCTTTGAGCTAAATTGGGCTGAATTATTTGCAAATACATTGTTTTGTTTTTTTGAGTTGTGGTAAACTCGATTGGAGCTACTTTCTGCTGAATTATTAAAAAATGCGTTGTTTTTTTTTTTTAATAAAAAAATAAAAATTTGAACGTGGATAGTGATTTGTGGTAAATTCTCTGTATAATTCTGGCTAACTTCTGCTGAATTATTAGGAAATGCGTTGAGTTTTCTATTATTCGGAGCTAATTCTGCTTAATAATTAGGAAAGACATTGAGTTTTCTATTATTGGGAGTTTTCTAATTCATTGTGTTCTGATTCTGATTTGTGGTAAATTTGCTGTATTATTTGAGCTAATTTCAGCTCAAATTTCTGCTGAATTATTAGAAAACACGTTGTTGTTGTTTTTGAGTTCGGAATTTGATTTGTGGTTAAGTGTCTGTATTATTCGAGCTAATGTCTGCTGAATTATTAGGAAATTTGTCGAGCATTTTTTTTTCTTTTTTTTTTTTGAGTTCGGACTGTGATTTGTGGCAAGCTCTCTGTATCATTTGAGCTAATTTCTGCTGAATTAGTAGAACTACATTGAGCTTTTATTTACTTATTTTGAGTTTGGGTCGTGATTTGTGGTAAACTCGCTGTATTATTTGAGCTAACTTCTGCTGAATTATTAGGAGATAAGTTGAGTTCTTTTTTGAAAAAAATAAAAATACGTTGAGTTCGGTATTGTGATTTATGGTAAATTTGTGCAGAAAAGAGGAAATTGCCGCTTCAACGTGCCACCTATGAGTATTTGAGAGGGAAAATATTGGATGCTGTTCCAGTATATAAGAAGGAAGCAGAGGATCATTTGTCGAAAGCTGTGAGTCAAAGATGAATACAGAAAACTTAATGTGATGCCCTAATATGCTTTGTTATTTAGAAAGTAGCGTTTTTATTTGAAGTGTTATCAATTTGTTGCTTTTAGGTTAAGTTGAATCCGTCTCTTGTGGATGCTTGGCTGTGCCTAGGTAACTGCATTTGGAAGAAAGGAGATTTAAATGCAGCTAAAAACTGCTTTACATTTGCTCTTGGCAAGGTGGTTTACTACATTTGTTATTAGATTTCATTAGTGAAGTATATTATAAATGGCCTATACATATGACATTCCGTTCTTGATAGATACCTTCATTTTGATGTTTCCAGGGTCCAAATAAGAATATTCTATGTCAACTATCAATGCTTGAAAGAAAACTGGCTCAAGGTGAATATTGCTGTATGCTATGAGTTTCTTTTTTTCCTTAACAAGCATCACAAGTACATATATACTAGTGTTTTTTTTGATAAGGAACATATGCATACTAATACTGAATTGTAAATAGGAGGAAATGTGACCATACGAAGGCTTTCTTTTACCAAGTGACCCAACCTAATGAAGAAGTAATTCTCCCGAGATTTCTAATATACTTGTTGTTCTTTTGAGTTTTAAGACAGAATGAGCACCACTTCCGCCCCTCTGTTCTACTCTCCAAACTGATCAGCCACTTAGACTAATTCTATTCTCTTGCCTATTTTCGAATTCTATTGTCCATTTTTCACCTCTTTTGGGCATTTTCAACCAAGTTAGTGGCGGGTCTATCTTCTTCTGGGCGAGCTAGTACTCGGATCTGCACCAAAAAGGTACATAAGTGTAGTATGAGTACAAAAACCATGGGTACTTACTACTCCGAGATTCTACCTTTTAGAGTATTATCTTAATTTTGAAGTATTTAAAGTAAAGAATGTATATTTAAGTTTTCTTGTCTGTACTTTTGCTTGTGGTGAAAAGTTATCTTCACTGAAATTTGTTTTCCCTAAGAAGGCTGATCATACTTTGTTCATCTATGTTTACTTTGCAGATGCTGAAAATCCAGAAGAAATTGTTGATGAAAGCATCAAACATGCCAGGGAAGCAATCACTTTGGATGTCAAGGATGGATATTCTTGGTGTAAGGAATCTAGTTTAAATGCGACACTTCCTTAATTTCTCAGCTCCAACATCCCTTAGATATGTTGTTATGAACATTCTTTGTTTAACCAATATCAGCTTCTTTATTCACCTTTGACCTAGTGCTTGTCAATTATATCTAAACCATGTAATAGTTTAGAAGTAAAATATGGTTTCTATATACACGCAATGATTAAGGCATGGCAACTAAATGGATTTAGTACTTATTCATTTAAAATGCATATTACACTTCACCACTAGACTCATAATCTAACTGATTTCGTATGGATTTTTCCAGATAGATGAACCATTCCGCATTTAATGCATCCAAATTCAAGTTTCTTCAATGGACTTTCATCTGCCTTTTTTTTTTTCATTATTAAGTATGCTTCCATCTTTTTGACAGATAACCTAGGAAATGGATTTCTCACTTCTTTTTTTGTCACGGGAGCATGGGACCACAGTAAGCTTCTACAATCATTAAAAGCATACCAGAATGCTGTAAGTATGCATTTCCCAATTGGACTTTACCTTAAACACGTGTCTCTTGGAGCTGCACCTTAACTGTAATGATCTTGCTCATGAACTTCAGATTTACATCTGTATGTTGAGCCTTCTAAGCCTGTCATGCTCTATGTTTTGTTTAGAAACTTGAAACCTATTCTAATTCTGGGACCCTTGTCAGGAAAGAGATGAAAAAATGAAGTCAAATCCTGATCTGTACTACAATTGTGCCACTGTAAGCTTTATAACTTCTCAATTTTGATTTATTCTATTGTGTAATAACTTAGTATGAGGTTCTTTGATAACATTTCAGAAACATTGTAGCAAAAATGGCCTTTTGTTGACTCACTTGTTATCCGTTGGAAGTTTGGGTGTGGTTGCCACTGATTACCTCAGTTTTGTGATTATATTTTTAATTTATGATTGCGACAACTGGTTAACCAGCAACAACTACGCATCAGTCCCAAAAAAGTTGAGATCAGCTATATGAATAAAGGAAAAATAAAGAAAAAGAAAATTAGATGGGAAGTATTCTTTAATGATACTTTACAAGTTGGAAAGCTAGATTTTTTTTTTGTTTTGCCTTCTGTCCATCAGCCTTTCTACCTCACGAGGTAGGGCTAAGGTCTGTGTACACTCTACCTTCCCCAGATCCCCACTTAATCCAGGTATGTTGTTGCTGTTGTTGCCTTCTGTCCATCAGTAGTATCCGTTTGTGGCTTATTATGATCTTACTTTTTTAGTGGCTTGAACATTATATGCATAGTCGTACAATTACAGAAGCTTATTTTTCTTCCTTTTTAAATCTAATGTCTGCTTGCACAATGATGTCTAAAATGTTTTTACTTTCCTCTCCAAATCATTCACAATAAATGCTTGGTTGAATATGATTTGATTCTTAAAGGTGAACAAATATCTAGAGAATTATGAGAGGGCCCTTACTGGATTTGAAGCTGCTGCCTTAATGGATCCTGGTCTTAATGCTATGGAGGATGCCCGAATGATGGTTCTGCTTCTTGACAAATTAGACTATTTGCTTCGGGTGAGATTATTTTTGTTGTTGCTAGATTGCATAAAGTATTTGCATTGATCCTTCATTTTATTTTGGCTAGCATTTAGGAAATCATGCTGACAGCATTAGAGTACCAAGGAAATATCTGAAATTTATGATAGGGAACTTACTGTTCATCTGATTTTTGTTGTCCGACTTGTCAAGTGTTTGAATTGTGAATCATCCAAATAGAACCCTTTCCAGAAAAAAGGGGGAATTTGATAAAATTTCAGTGCATTTAAACATAGTCTTGTCCCTGATATGGAACACACGAGTGATATTTTTGCTGCTTATGACACCTGACTTGTGAAAACAAATTCAGAATTTACACTTCTTTTTTTCTTTTGTTTGTGTCAATCCCTTCTGTTGGGTACATAGAACATCTGTTGCACATGACACTTGAAGAATGTCGAATGATTTGGTCGTATCTCTCAGGGTCCGATTAAGGCTAAGCGGCTTTCATCCCTATCATCGCTTGCCACAGTTGATTGTAAGCATTTATATTCATCTACTACTCACTTAACAAAAGAGTTTGATATTTGATCAAACCTCATTATGGATGAAGGTTTAACCAAAGGAACTTACTGCAGTGAGTCATTCATACAAAAGAGCAACCATGGATCTCCTATCTGAAGGTCTAAATAAAGGAATTGCAATCACAGGGAAAGTTTTGTTCTTTGCTAAGAATGAGAGTTTGGCTCCATTGTAAGTTAACTTGATTTATATGAACCTAGAGCAGTTTATCGTTTTACCACTTTGCTCATGTTTATTCCCTTTGTAAATGAAATGGCATTATAAACTGGTTTTCAAACTTTTATCTTGTATTCTGCAGATGCTATGTGCTATCCGATGCCTATCACACATGTTACGTAATTACAGTGTATGGTATACGCAATGATGCTGTAAGTCGTTTTTCTAGAGCTGTTTATTGTCTCTTAGCACAGTTCTTTGTATGTGTTAATTCATGAGAAAAGGAAATATTGTTATGGAACTGAAGAAACAGAAGAAGCAACCAACACTTCTTTATTTGTTTTCATGTCCTTGTCTGTGTTTAACAGCAGCTGTAGCAATGTGCTTGATAACTAAGTAGTATGATTTTTCTCCTTTCATTTTTCCTACTTGAAAAAAGAACTGTATGAAGTGTAGGTACCTTACTCAAAAGTACCTACCTACCTTAGCCTCAATAGAAGATAATAATGTGATATAGTTGGGCCACATTTCAAAATCTGACCCCAGATTTTGATACAGTGAAAAGATTCATTAGTTCTTTGGAAGTGTTTCTTACTTCAAAGTTGTCAACATATCACCTCCTCCGTCCTGCATTGACAGAGAGAACAAACAGATGAAACTAATCAGAATTGAACTTTATCTAATGTATTAGTTTTTGAGAGTGAGAGCTGGTGAATGTAGAACTAACCATGACTATACTGTTTTACCTAGACTTATCGAAGTAACTAGCCACTGTTTGGCTGATTTGATCCTTTTTGCCAAGCTCTCATAAGTTACCACTTCATTCAAGTGCAATTTACTCCTATTGACAGATTAAAGAAGGAGATCAAGTCACCTTATTGGAGCCTTTCTACCGCTTTGTTGATTTTTCTTGGAAAGGAAAGGTAATCTCCTATTATTATGTTATTCTGCACTAGTTGCAACTTGGCCATCTACTTTGGATATCTCAAGAATCTTGTCACAAGCTTAACATTTTATTTATAAGATCACCAGCATAAAGATAATGCTAGTTATTTACAAGGAACATCCTTTTATTTATCGTGAACTTCACTTTAACTACGGAATACACAGAGAACTCATATGTAGGAGTTGACCGTGACCAAATAAAATAGCTCGTGTCAACACTGGTGATAAATGTCATATCAGTTTTTCCTTAGAAAGTTTATACTCTTATATTAAATTCAAAATCTCATTTACCCGTTCAACTTGCCAGCGAATTCCTGTTTTCTGTTTCCTCTTCCATCTGAGGTCCATGTTATCCACATTTCCTTGCCACCGCAGTCCACCATACCTGACCTGACCACCCTACATCTATACTCATGTCCCTCCCTGTTCTCACACCCTCTGCTGCTGTGGCTGGACTGTGGAAATTCTTTTAGCATATGAAACGGTTAAAAGCACAAATTTACCACCAGCTGTGGATTACCTTAATTCTAATAACCAATTACTGGAACTACTAACAAAGATAAAACAAAAGCAAGGATTACGGAGTTCGATATGTTTGTTTGAGCTCCTAGTATAACGATCCTTCTCCAGCTTGGGGATAATGTTTTCAACAGTTCGAGCAATGAGGAGTGAGGGAACCCATTGGAACGCCATTCTGTCTTAGTAACAGTCATAGAAGGAATATGAACTGTTAATTCAAGCAATTCCTGGACATGTAACAACAATGAACTAGTTTTTTGAGCATCATCGAATAAAGATTGCCACTTTTGGCATGCCTCGTGGTTTGTAGATGGTCAAGGCTGGAGTCTTTTATCTATTCTGTGCTAACCATTTGTCTTTGACATGTTCAACCCTCATCCTCACGAATTACTTGTTAATTCTGACCTGCAGCATTACCAATTCAAATCAGTGCGAGTGGATTTTGTCGAACAAGTTCTTGTAAATGGAAAATGCCTGACTCCTCATCATGCAGTTCATACGTCAATCTACGCGCAACTCAAGGCATGATGAATCTATAATCTTCTCTTGTAAATGTAAGCTACCAAGTAAAAATTGGCAATTTCTTCACTGTGAATTGATTTTCTTGTAAATACTGATATGTGCGTAAAACAGCTCATCAGAATTTGAGTGCTTATTCAACGACCCGCCAAACAAATGTACTGGGTTTTTTTGGTTCTGTCATGTCTCTGTTTGTCATCTCAAGACTTCCATACTTTCTTGGATGCTTGTCTAATGGCTGTGTCTTATGTGGAAGATGTAACTTCATTTTTTTGTTCTCGTTTTTTGGATTGACATCTTTCAAAACGAGTCTCTCTAGATTCAAAACTCCTCGAGGTAGAGATTAGGTCAGCGAAGGTGACTATGAGACCGAAGAAAGTAATGGAGGATCTGTTGTATCGTATTTGCAACGGTCTCAAGGTCGAGAGGAGGCAAATGCCCCTACAACAGACTAGCCTTTGCTTCCATTGGAGCTTCTCCTCTTCTACTCTCGAGATTCCAATAGAAATTTCTTTAAGTCTCGGAGTAAGAATCCATGGCGACAGATCAACTGTTGACCATCAGGTTATTATCGCAACAATTTTAAATGTAACACTGATATTGTTAAACTCAAGGGAGTTAAGGTGCAGGTCATATACATTGGAATTACCAGGTGCATGTCATATACATTGGAATTACCAAACAAACTAAAATCAGAAAGGATTATTAAAGATTTATACAGAAGGACTGAATTTGTTTACAAAGTAGCAGAACTTTGAATTAGTAATCCAAACTGCATTTAAGTAATCATACAAAGAAACCAACTCTTGATATAATTCATAATATGATCCAATGGAGAGTTGATATCACAACGTAAGGATCAAAATCCCTGTTCAGAATGACTCAAATTACACTGTAGAAGAAAATGTTGAAGATTGCAGACAAAGACGAATAGGAAAATTATCATTGCCGGTAATAGCCACTCTGATGGGGAGGAGGATGATATGGAGAAGGGACGGTATAAGGAGATCGGGGCATAGAACCTTGTTGCTGCAGAGGGGCAGGTTGCTGAGGAGGTGCATTATAGTAGGGACCCCGCCAACCGGGATATGCAGGTTGGCCATATTCGTGGTTCAGTGGAGGCTGTTGTTGATGTTGAGGCGGTGGATATGGTGGACCAGAAGCTTGCAAGTTGTAAGGCGGTGTAGGCTGCTGCCGAGGAGGACCGTAAGGTGGTGGATTTTGATTATAACTAGGCATTGCGGGTTGATGAGGGGGTTGGTAAGTAGGAGTTGGAGGTCGAACAGCGTTGGGAATATTCGTGGGGTCTGCTGGCGGTTGGGGATTGGATCTTGGAACCTGATGAGACTGAGCTGCAGAAGGATAATTATAGCCATTTGAACCTTTGTTCTCCTGGAAACTGAGACCTGAAATTTGTCTCTGCACATCATCCATCATTTCCCGGCATTGCATGTTTCTTGTCATCACAAAATCACTGCCCTGTTGCTTTACGTTTGTGATCGCGTCCTGTTTAACCCACGAAAAGGAAAATGTCAGCTCCTCATTCTTCAGCCAAAGGGCAGAGGAAACACCCCCCACCCACCCCTTCAAACAACAAAATACCCGGTGTAATCCCACACAGAGACCTTACCTCTACCTTTGTTAGGTAGAGAGGTTGTTTCCGATAGACCCTCGGCTCAAAAGAATTCCATACCTGAAGTGTAACGTAAAACTTCAATCCCTCGTTGATATTCTCCTTTATTTCTTGATATTTTGAAATGGCAACTTCAATTTGCTTATAGGTTCGCTCACGGGATGCTGTAACATTGAGGAGTACACATCAAGCCAATAAAAATTAACTAATACTGCAGGAATCAGGAATCAACATTGGACAAAGATTAATAGCAACAACAACATTTCCAAGTAAACAAATCAGATCCACAATTATATTTGGGTTGAAATTCCTTTGGTGTTGGTGGGTTGCAAATGAAAGCAGCAAGTTTCTACACTTCTTGAATCACTGACAATATTATCCGGGTCTTGTGTTAATTCCATAGCCTCCTTATATTGTCCCTGGCTTCTAAAATGTGTAGGGTCCACAAGGAATTCGGCCCATCAACATAACATCACTTTTTGGTCATTACATTTTTGCAATTCTCATCTTGCTAAATAAGAAAACTAAATTGGCCTTTCTGCTATTGACATTTTGTTGGCCAGTAGTGAAAAAGTCGGGGTAAGGCTGCGTACATAATACCCTCCCCAAACCCCGCTTGTGGGACTACACTGGGTATATTGTTGTTGTAGCGAAAAAGTCTCGCTTGTTAGTATCTTGCGATGTTGTTATATAAGAATACTAAATTGGTAAACACACCCCCTAGTGCACCAGCAAATGTGGTCATAAAATATGGAAACATATCTTAACTTGGATGAGACAGCAGTTCCCCATGTTCCTGGGGAAACCAGACTTGCAAAAACAAGCGACTGCAGCCTCCTCCTATTATCTTTTCCAGTTAGGTGAAGCATAACACGTAAACAAACTTGTTTACCAATGCCACAAGGCACCGTAAAAATCAAAGCTTCAACATGCTTCAGACGGTATCCATGAAAGTACAGATACCTTTATAATCTTCAAGATTGAAAATAGAAGCGAAGTCCTGATTTTGAGCCTGCAAATGAAAATTTTGTTAGAGAATTCAAAGATATGAATTGGAATAGTAAAGTTACGGTGAGTTCGTCTTTCCAGAAAGTGGGATTTTTTATGTCGTTCAACCATCACTTAGACGCTTGCGTTTTACATAAAGATTCTCAAATGTTGAGCAATTTTTCTCACTCCCTAGGAACAGATTAGAACAAAGAAGTACTCTACAAACCCCATAACAAACGTCATTGCAATCAAGTTGTAGATTTTATGTATAATTCAATTTCGGTTGAAATATCCCATTTCAGTTGGAAAATGCAGTCAGATGTTTGGCGTAGGCAGTAGTGTAAGTGATCAAGGGGTAGTAACTCATAGCACGGGAGGAAACTTTGCGCAGAGTTCTATTACTACTAATGGGTGGCTCCGCGATTTCTTATGGGCACAGGCATCCTAGGTAATTCAGTCTTATGTCCTTGACCCTTCCCCCCTTTGAACAATCTCCTTAAAAGCTGCGTAATTTTTCTTTGATAAGGTAGATAATATGTCATTAGTAAAACTCCATACAACAGGCAAAAGGGATTACAATATAGAATCAAAAATTTCCTCCTTATCTCACTTAGTTTCAACCAGATATTATCCCACTTATCACTATCAGCAGAAGAAAATTTAAAAAATTCAAGGAAAATCCTAACTTCATTTACCGCGATACTCCAAATTTCAATCCAGATACATAAAGTATTGGAAGAAATGAAAAAGGTGGCATAATGTGCAATACGTGCAATCATAAATTCACCAGATTAAGTAACCCTAGAAATTATAATAGTCATGATATTTAACCCTTATGGCAGATGCTTCAGCATCAGAAAGAAAAGAGCAGTAAAACGGGAAATCCCTGAAATTTAACGTTTATATATGAAACCTGAATTTGCAGCAACAATTGCTCTTGCGCCTCAAGGTTCTTGGAAATTTCTTCACAAATATGATCATATTTTGCAATCTCCTTTCTAAAAAGATCCTCATGGGAGCCAGTGGATGTCATCAGCTTGGGAAGTATATCATCCTGAACCCACAATATAAATGGTTAAGCTGGATCCCGTAAATTCTGGACCAGTGAGCAAAGAAGCAAAATAAATACCAAGAAACAAGGACCTTTCCTATGGGAAAGAAAATGTTGGACTACGGAAAAAGTGCAATTAATTTTCGATGTCCTGTTGCCAATGGATGACGATTAAAGAGCAACCGCTAAACCCAATTGGGGAGTACGTGTTTGCTTCTTAAAGGCCAATGTTATTTTTTATGTGCTACGAAGTGGAAATGTGAGATCACATCTGATAGACTTAACAAGAAGTAGCTCAAATACGTAACCAAAGTAAAGTCATGATACACTATGATGCACCCAGATGGACCACGAACATAAGAATTAGCTGCACAAGAGTAAATTTACTCATAGACAAACAGGCACTCACTGCCAGGACAACCAAATGCAATGTTTTCCCTTATTTTCTTTTCTTTTTGGTTATTAAGAAAATGCAACAATTAGTTTACCAGTCCATAATACTTAAAGCAAACATTGCTTTGCTCAGTTTGGTGCAAGTTAATGTGACTTGTACCATGATAAGTACTGTCAGTAGAAGACAAAATAAGACCTCTTACGTACTAATAAATGACATTTGTTTCCACTTCTTTCGAGGAATTCGAAAGAACACACTCGTTAAACAATCACTATGAGCAAAAGCATCACATAACAACTATACACATGAGCCTAAAGTTCTGGACTTTAAAAAACGCCCACTTCTTTAAAATCAGAAGTCAAAAGTCACAATGCATAAGGTACAAACAGCTATATTGTCATACCTTCCTCTTCATCTCTTTCAGCATATCTTCAAGACCTGCACGCTGAGCACCAAGACCTTCTAATTGTCTCTGCAAATATAAGCACCAACTACTTAAAATAGTCCATGAAGGCAGTTATTTCTTTATTTTTTGCTAAGTAAGTTTGTAGAAAACAAGTATTATGACTGCAACTTTTTGATTGTTCATTAAATAAACAAAATATCCCCCAAATGGATCCAACAGACGTCATGAAGCTTGTCTTCCACAGATCAAATATTCAATCTTTTTTTTTAACCGTAACGGATAAATATATTGATTACCAGCATCAAATGAGTGCTGGAGAATAGTGCTAAAAAATTCTCGCATGGCTTCAATATCATTAAAGAAACTATATTGCACCAAAAAGTAAGTGTAGAAATACATTTGTATTTCACTATACTAACAGTTCCTTTTTGCCCTCAAAATGTTTTGCCTTCCTGTCCTTCCAGGTGGACCACCAAATAAATTCAACCTATTTCTATAACAGTGATATCTGGGCCAGTTTGTGCGCAGCTCGACTATTCCACCAGGTTCTTGCTACTTCCCACTAGCACAAGTACCAAATAACGCTGCCCACCAAAGCATAGGAAGTCGGAAAGAAATTCAACTATTCTAGGATCAATCATAATTTTCTAAACTACTTTTGCAACAGCTTCACGACACCCCAAATTTGTCCTTTGATTTGTTCAACACCATTTCTCAATTGTAGATGGACATGGAAGGACTTTAAACCAGATCATCCGGCTACAATTGCTCAAAATTTTTAAACTTAGGTACTTATCAGACTTGTTAGTTGTTATTAAGTTCTTTTCAACGGTTTTACTTATGGTGAATCTTCATGTTTCCTCTTGTGCATTCACTAATAGAGTATTCTTTTAATACACCAAAACTTACAGGACAAATTTTTACATGGTGTCTCTGAAGAAAAAAGAGTACTTGATTCTGTCTGATAAGTAATTATACAATTTTCAAATACTTTCTTTTAAAAAATTGGTTATATTAACCGGTAATGCACTTTAGTGAACATCACAACTGAGGTGTTTTCGAAAGAATATTCTAGAGCTACTCCAGAAACACAGTTGCAACTTAACCAATGAATAAAGGAAAGAAAGAACTGCAACACACATATAGCCTCATTAATCATCTTACCAAGCTCTGCTTCAGAGCTCCCGCAATGGCATCTTCATTGGCATCCAATGACATGATTGGTCTTGCCAAGGTTGGAAGAGCAGACTCAATCTATCAGAGAAAAAGTATCAGGTTAGATTATGCTTCTGCTAGCTACTTGGGGAGATACAAAAGTAATATCACATTGTAAGAAATGACTTTAACTATAAACTTCTTCTCCAACTGTAACATGGCATATACATACGACATACTAAACTTCAAAGTTGTGCAGTCGAAATCATATATCTAAGAATCCAAATATAGTTATTTTGATCCGTTAAACAGTGAATGACGCGTATATTACCATACTCAAAAAAAAAAAAATGACAGCATATATATATATATTTTTTTTGAAATTGAGAAAATGGCAGCATAAATATTAAATACATATCAACCAAATCAACAAGCTATCCCAGTGACACAAGTTGTCGAAGAGATCCAATCTTTGACTGCTCACAATGCGAAAACTATCCTAAGATTACCCACTAACCTATGTCTATGTACACAACCAACAGCGTAGGATGTCAGAATTCTTTTCTAAAGGTCTTGATGAGTGAAATTTGGGACAAAGATTTATAGGCAGCACATGACTAGTTATCTGAAATAAGGTTACACAAAGAACATAAATGCTCAATAAAACACATACTGGACGGTGGTCAAGGATTGACATGAGTGCGGCATGATCCCTCACTGATCGCTCAATCCTGGCATCACTCTCTGCAGCTTGCTTCAAGTTACCTGCAAACCTGTTTAACCTGTCCTGTAGGTTCTTTGTTAGAGTACTAGATTGAGGCCTTGTCCATCGTGTTCCAAATTGACTTCTAAATTGAGCATCTTCTGTTGCTTCTTTTTGCAAAAGCTCCTCAGTTTGAACCAGTAATTCCTGGTTCACCCTCTTCAGATCATTGAGTTGCTGTAGCTCAGCTTCTAAACCAGCTGGACCACCACAAATTTGAACTGCCTCTACATCTTCTTTTAAGGCCATGGGTAGAGTTACGTTTCCCTCCAATGCAAGAATAGAATCAGGCAAGTCCATTTCCCTTAGCTTAACTCGAGCTAGCTCACTTCCCTGTTGCAATCTCTCAGCTTGAGTCCGGATGACGTCATCAACCATTTCTGTGTACCTGGACAGAGCTTTAGCACTGTTATCAGGAACAAGACTCGCAAACATCTTCTCCTTGCTTGCGTCCAGAACATCATTCATTGGCATAGGCTTGACCATCGCAAATGCTGGAAGAGGAGGCAGAGAACTGGCTTGTGGAACTCTCATGAGGTATACTCTATCATTCTCCTTCACAGCTCTCGCCAAGTTTTGATTTAAATTAGCCTCTAGCTTATTAATTGCATCCAAGAGCTGCTGTGCTGCTCCCTTTGATGATGACTTTTTGGCCTCAGCCAACGCACTAATCCCACTCTTCAACCTCGCAATTTCTTCTGCAATTTCTTCTTTCTCGTGGAGCTCCATACCATACCTATAGCAGGCCTCAGCATAAAACAAGGCAGCCTTTAGCTGAACATGAGCCAGCCAGCCCTTGTCAAAGTGGTAGAGCAAAGGTGCAACATTTAATGCTGCCAAGGCTTCCTCATAATAAATCCCTACCTATAACCATAAGTGCAAACGCATTTTAAAACTAAATGTTTCATATATTAGTGCAAAGAGAAAATCATCATGTTACATAAAAATAGCATACCGACCAAAAAAATGTCATTGCCTACATAATATCAAGAATGGCTTTTTTGTATATTATCAAATATCAAGAAATGCATTTGTTGAATCCTATGCCAGTGGGGGAGTTTGTTATCTACCATACAATCAAACAAAAGGTTAACTTGACTGCACTACAGAAAGTATGAAGTGGCAAAAGCTGAAACAAATAAGGTACTATAACCAATAGACAACCTGTCTTGAAATCTTTGCACAGACTCCAGGAGTGCTTCCTTTGGCAATAGTATTCTCAAAAACACACTCCTGGGCCTGCGCTAGCATGAGTCTTTCCAACATCCCAGCACATTCCACTGACATGTCAACCGTGGTGGAAGTACCCATTGATGCCTTCATAGCCACATTGTCTCTCAGGTAGGCGAATACCCCAGCTGCGGCAATAAAGGAATGTGATGCCTGCCTTCGCCCCTCCACTGCTGATCGATCCAAACTCAATCCCATCTGACTGTGCACTGCCCCCAGATTGAACAAAACTGCAGCTTTCTCTGCAGCAAAAAACAGGCTAATTAAATAATAGTATAACAAGAAGATAATAGCTAAGCTTAAATTTGACAATCCAATGGTTAGTTTCTCCTCGAAAAGATAAACTTTTGCAACTGACCATATTGTTTCAATGACACTGATAGATTTTAGTCACCTACCTAAAACCAGCTTTTCCAAATAGTCAGTTATTTTCCAGATTCCAGACCAATAAGGACCAGCCTCCAAATGATGCAATGCACTATTTCTTATCTATTACTTACTGCATCGGGCAATTAAAATTTTGATCTTGTTTAAGGTTTTTACATCTATGGAGCAAATTCGGTCGTTAGCCTAAAAAAATCCATACTCCAGGATACTTAATGCATTTGGAAAGCAAAATAAGACCAGTGTATGCTCTTTTTTTTGTAACCGTGGTGTCTGGCCTGGCTTGTACGCACCTCGACTAATTCCACGGATACCTGTCACCTCCCACCCGCAAATGTATCAGCTCTGTCCACTAAGGCTAGGACACATAAGAAGAAATCACCTAGTGTTTTCATCTCTACTTATAAGACCAGTGTACATTAGCAGCTCAAAATCAAGTGGAAAGCAATTCTAAGTTCTACTTTATGCATTTTGTCTTCTTTTGATAACCATGGTATCCCACCTCAACTAATTCCACAGGATACCT
The DNA here is from genome assembly GCF_002878395.1 of Capsicum annuum. Taxonomy (NCBI): domain Eukaryota; kingdom Viridiplantae; phylum Streptophyta; class Magnoliopsida; order Solanales; family Solanaceae; genus Capsicum; species Capsicum annuum. The sequence goes on from NC_061121.1 coordinate 1,098,734, forward strand.
CCCACCAACAACAGGTACCAAATAACTTAACTCTATCTACCAAGGTGAGGACATATGAGAATAAATCGCCTAGTGACTTTTGTCTCTGTTGGAATTTGAACCTAACAACTCATAGTTCTCAAAATATGCCCAATGTAGAAGTTCAAAGAACAACAACAACATACCCAGTGTATTTCCACAAAGTGGGGTCTAGGGAGGGTAAAGTGTACGCAATCCATACCACTACCTCGGATGAAGCAAAGAGGTTGTTTCCGATAAACCTCCGGGTCAAGGTGTAGAAGTTCAAAGAAGTAATTCTAAAAGTTGTACTTCACACATAACTTCAAATGAATACTTCCACCGTTCACTTTTATTCATCACTTTCACTTCTCTCGAAAACATTTGACCAATATTTTAAGATGTAAGGATCACAACTCATAATATTTTTCGTATAATTTTCGAATATCTAAATACTAAATTAATCTAATTAATTTAGCTCCAAAGATTAGTCAAATTGACCCACTAAAGCCTACCTAGATGACTGTTCTGCTGTACAGCTTTCTGTTTGTTCTTAAAACTATCATACCAAGTTAAAAACACAGAATTGCTATGATCCTTATCAGGCAAAATAGGGAATCTGGATTCTATAGCACAAAGGGCTTTATAGTAATTGCAAAATATCACGACGAGCAGGTAATGAATCAGCAGGAACTCGTTCGCTTTCGGAACAATACTGTTTGATCTTTTGTAGATCTTCTTCGAGACTTTGAGCTTCGCGTTCGGAGTAACTGAAAACAATGTAGTTTCTTCCGAACATTTTCAGATGTATTTTTCATCATAAGCTTATACTAGTTTCCGAATATCAAATTTAACTAATCTAGCTTCAAAAACTAATCAAATTAACTCTCGTAAAGTGAAACGTGATATACCTAGATGAATATTCTGCTGAACAGCTTTCTGCTTGACTTTGAAAGTATCATACCAAGTAAAATACACAGAATTGACATGATCCTTATCAGGCGAAATAGGAAACCTCGATTCAATCGCACAAAGGGCTTTATAGTAATTTTGCAAGAGATCACGACGAGCAGGTAGTGAATCAGCAGGAACTCGTTCGATTTCGGAACGATACTGTTTGATCGTTTGTAGATCATCTTCGAGATTTTGAGCTTCGCGTTCTGAGTAATTGAATGAGATGTAGTTACGTAATGGACGGTAGAGATCGAGTGATACGGTTTTCTTCTCGAAGATTGCTAGCATAACGTTAGTCGTCGCCGCCGTTGACGACGGAGAAGCCATGGATTCCAGTGACAAAAATACAGAGGATTTTTTTTGGAGTTTTCCGATTTGTTTGTACGTATGAAAGATGAAAATGAGATTTTCGATGAAGAATCGTAGCGTGTATTTATTTGGGGTCGTTTCTTATTTTAACACCTTCATTTATTTATTACTTCCTTTATTTCTTAAAATTACTTTTGAGATACAATATAAAATTATTTAATAAAGATATTATAATAAAATATTTATATTATTAATTATTTTTTAATAGATCTGTTAATTTAAATTATAACATAAAAATGTACTAAGAAAGTACTAAAAATGGATATCAAATAATTTATTTCTCTCTATTTTATTTTTAATATTAATACTATTTATTGTATTTAATACATTTTTGAAAATATTAAACTTATATTCTAAAGATAATTTTAAGTGTGTCAAGTGAGACGAGTTGTTGAATGGAAGGAGTATTGTTATTATTGGCTGGTTTACTTTTTTTTATATTTTATTTGCGTACAATTTTTAATATTTATTATTTGAATTGAGAGTTACAAAAATATTTGGAATTGAATATTAAGTTGAGATGAGGATTGAGAGTCAATCGTGGGTTTGAGGTTAATTCTCGGATTAGGAATGAAGCTCCAAATAAGAATCAGAGTCAGATCAGTGGTGGAGCCACAATCGATGAAGGATGGTCAGATGAACACCCTTCGTTGAATTTTTTTTTTCAAATATATATATGTTAAATATAGATATTTATGGTTATATATATATATATATATGTTGTTACACACCTTTAACAAATTAGAAAAACATAATTCAGTGGTTAAGAGTGTACATCGAGTTCGAACCTTGACAGATGCACGTCTTTGACTAAAAGTCTGAAAGGTCGATGGTCGAGCCCTGATTGGTATCGAGGTGAGGGTCGAAATTGGAGTCTAGACGTGAGTCTACATCGAAAGTTGGGTCTCGAATCAAAGTCAAGAGTCAAATTTCGAATCTCAAAAGTACTTGCCAAACACGGTTTATCCCAATACATATATATATATATGTACTTCCAAATTCAACCCCTCTTTTTTCTTTTTCTATAAATATAAATACCCCTAATTCCTCTCTCTAGACAAATTTGGGCATTTTCTATCAACGAGGAGTCAAAGGCCTTCTTCTTTCTCAACAAATCTCTTCATTTTTCTCTGTTTTTCTGGTTCCTAAGGTATGTTGATCTAAAAACTCCAGCTAATTTACAATTCCTTTCCATTTTTTTCTTGTTTATTTGTATACTTTTTGGTGAATTTATTCTGTTGCTTCGATTTATGCTGAAAATCTCGTTTATTTTTAGTATAAGAAGTTTGATTCGTCCTTAAATTGAAAAGTAAAAAACTCCAGCTACTTTATAATTCCTTGTCCTTTTTTTCTTGTTTATTGTATATTTTTTTCCGGTGAATTTATTTTGTTGCTTCGATTTATGCTGAAAATCTCATTTATTTTAGTGTAAGAAGCTTGATTCGCCCTTAAATTGAAGAGTAAAAAATTTTTACTCCAGCTGCTTTAATATTCCTTGCACCTTTTTCTGTTTTTTGTGTGTTTTTTTCCGGTGAATTTTGTTTGGTGATGTTGCTAGCATTCTAGGGTTTTAATTCTGTGGCTTCAATTTATGTTGAAAAGCTGGTTAAATTTTTAGTCTAATAAGCTGGATTTGTCCTTTAATCGGAGAATATTGAGCTGGGTTTTGTTCTGTTGCTTGAATTTAGGTCGAAAAGATTATTGACTTTAGTCTTATAAGCTTGATTTGCTCTCAAATTGAAGAATATTGAGCTGGGTCAAAATTCCTTGCCTCTTTTTCTTGTTTGTTGTATTACTAGCATTTTAGGATTTTGTTCTGTTGCTTCAATTTATGATGTAAAGATCGTTAATTTTAGTCTAAGAAGCTGGATTTGTCCTCAAATTGAAGAATACTGAGCTGAGTTTTGTTGTGTTGCTTTAATTTATGCTAAAACTCTCGTTAATTTTAGTCTAAGAATATTGATTCGTCGTCGAATTGAATTCAGCTGCTTCAAAATTCCTTGCTCTTTTTCTTGTTTGTTGTATACTTTTTTTTTTTTGGTGATGTTACTAGCATTCAATGGTTTTGCTCTGTTGCTTCGGTTTGTAATGAAAAAGGTTGTTAATTTTAGTCTAATAAGCTTGGTTTGTCCTCAAATTGAAGAATAGTGAGCTGGGTTTTGTTCTGTTGCTTTAATTTATGTTAAAAATCTCGTTAATTATAGTATAAGAAGCTTGATTAAGCCTGCATTGAATAGTACTGAGTTGGGTTTTATTCTGTTGCTTCGATTTACGTTGAAAAGCTCTCTAATTTTAGTCTAAGAAACTTGATTTTTGAGGTGGGTCTAGATTGTAAAAGCCCCAGCTGCTTCAAAATTCCTTCCCCTTTTTCTTGTTTGTTGTATGCTTTTGGTGAATTTATTTGGTCATGTTACTCGCATTTCTTAGGGTTTTATTCTGTTGATCCAATTTATGATGAAAAGCTCTTTATTTTTAGTCTAAAGAAGCTTGATTTGTCCTTAAACCGGATAGTACTGAGGTGGGTCTGGGTCGTCTTCAAAATTCTTTGCCCTTTTTCTTGCTTGTTGTATACTTTCTTGGTGAATTTTATTTGGTGATGTTAATAGCATTCTAGGGTTTTGTTCTGTTGCTTCGCTTTACTTTGAAAAGGTTGTTCATTTTAGTCTAAGAAGCTTGCTTTGTCCTCAAATTGAATTGTACCGAGGTGGGTTTTACTCTATTGCCTCAATTTTAGTAGAAAATCTCATTACTTCTAAGAAGTTTGATTTGTCCTCAAATCGAAGGGTACTGAGATGGATTTTGTTCTATTGCTTCAATGTGAATTGAAAATCTGGTCAATTGTAGTCTAAGAATCTTGATTTGTCCTCAAATCGATAGTACTAGATCAGGTTGGTTCTATCGCTTCAGTTTACTTTGAAAATCTCATTAATTTTAATCTTAAGATTTTTCCTTAAATATAGAAGTACTGAGATGGATCTAGGTTCTAAAAATTCTAGCTACTTCAAAATTTCTTGCCCTTTATTGTTTGTTGTACAAATTTTTTGGAGCACTCGAGGGTTTTATTATGTTGCTTCGATTTACGTTGAAAAGCTTGTTACTTTTAATCTAAGAAGCTTGATTTATCCTCAAATCAAATAGTATTGAGGCCAGTCTGGGTTGTAAAAACTCAAGCTGCTTCAAAGTTCCTTGAACTTCTTTGATTTAGAGATGGCAATTGTTTAGCAAAGTTGTATAACCTCTTTTTTGATAGTGCAGATTCTTTGAGGAAGTTGGTAGGAGGGTGATTTGAGCTAGAGATTGGACTTTTGGCTAGCTATTTCTTTGTTATAAGGTAAGAAACCTGTTCCAGTTTGAAACTCTAGTTCTTTTTTAGTTGGTGTCTTTGCACTCATCAATTGTCACTTCATTTGGATGGCCTTGTAGAGATTGTTACATGGATTTTTTCCAGTTGACAAACAAATAAAATCTGAAATTATTTCGAACCTGCTTATGATAAGAAGTATATTCTGACTCTGCCTGATAGCTTCTTTTGTTATTTTAGTCTAGACTCATGGTCCAACACACTTTCTTTTTCCTTTAGAAAAGCATTTCTTATTTATGCGTCTTCCCTGTGTGTTTCAGTTACTGCCAAGTGTTTTTTAATTCAATAAATCTGTCATAGGTACTTGTTTATGCTAACTTCTCAATTATAGCATCCGATTGATGAATTTTTTGGTGCTGATTATAGCTAGATAGAGATGCAATGACAATAAAGAATTTTTAAATATATGTGGTGTTGCGTCATTGTTAGAACTTCTATTGTTTGCAACTGGTTGCCATGTCCGTGATGCACAATACTGAATCTTATATGTAGCAGTTTTATTTAGCGTATATAATAGATCTATTCTCAGATAATATTTTACTCTAAGGACATAATTAGTCTGATTGCTACTAGATATATGAGCTTTGAGTCTGTGACATATCTAGTTTGACAATATCAGTAATTAATGTGGATTTATGAATTGTAGAAAACTTTACTCTCATATGAATAAGCTCTCGTTCAATGGTGAATGTTAATGGTGGAAGAACTAACATTGTTTCCTTTCTCTTCTTTGAGATGCCATTCTGGTCATCATCATACCAAAATGCAGAGATTTGTTTGTCTTTTACATCTGGATGGATGCCAAGAAGTTCATGCAGTTGGTCGAGGAGAAAAAGAAGAGAGCGCTTGAGAAGAAAGAAGGTCACTTGAAATGGGAGCAAAAACTTGAAGCTGCAGCAAAAGCGAAGTCTGCTGCTGAAGCTAGAGAGAAGGCTAAGGCAGCTAAGCATAAAAGGAAATCTGACGTGGGGTCTGATAGTGGGAATGACACTGATAGTGAATGTGAACGGAAAAAATCCACGAAAAAGTCCCATAAGAAGCACAGGAAGCACCATAGTTCAGAGTCCGGTGATTCTGATAGGAAAGACAAGAAATCCAAGCGGAAGTCGAAGAGAAAGTCCTCTGATTCCAGTGACGATAGCAGTGAGGAATATGATAGCGATTCAGAAGAAGAGAGAAGAAGAAAGAGGCGGTGCCACAAGAAGCGTAGGCATCATGATAGACACACTGATGACAGTTCGTCAGATGATGAAGATGATGAAGATGTAAGAAGAAAACGTCATTCAAAGCATCACAAACGTCATCGACGATCACACTCGGCTAGATCAGGGTCTTCCAGTGATGATGACCGTGTTGCAGCTAGGAAACGAAGCCACACAAAGCATCATAAACGTCAGGTAAGGTTGGGTTCAGATGCTTCTGCTTCTTCTAGTGATGAAGAAAAAGTGAACCGCAGTAATCATGGGAAACATAGGAAACGTCATCGCAGATCCCATAGTCACGATTCAAGCTCTTCGGATTCTGAAGATTTTAGGCGTGATAGAAGTAGTTCCCTAGGTAAATCTTCTGATGAGAATGAGGAATTCAATAGAAAAGAAAAGCATAGGAAGAATCATCATCGACATGGTCATCACCGTCATCACCGTTCCAACCATAAGCATCGCTGTTCAGATGATGTGTTGAACGACCATCATCAACCTCATCACAAAAATGAAAGAAATGGCGAGTCGGTGGAAGAACATGCTTCTGAAGTGCTCAAGGAAAGAGATAACAGTGGTGCTCACATGTGATTCAAAATGCTTAGGATGCTTCCCAATTCTTGTTGTTTTTCCATTCTATGGAGACCCTAAACTGCCATAGCGAATTACAGTTGTACTGTAACATTTTATGGGGTCTAAAGCCCAAATTTCCTTATTACTGTTGAATCTTTACACTGACCAGCAAATTTGTGCTACTAATGATTATGGTGTTGACTAACATAGTGGCATTTTGTTGATAAAATATTTTCTTCAATGTTTAATGGCATTTGCATATAATAATTAGTGTTGCTGTGATTATGCTAAGGTGCTTAGTGAAGTTTTGAACAGTAGGTTAATCAATACTAATACATATCTATCTATATGATAAAGTGGATTATGAGTCTATCTATGACGGATAAACCTCTGGCATGGTCAGTTTGCAATGGAAGGTATTGTTATGTTATCAACGGCTTCCTTAGTGCCTCTTTTTCAATTGCCATATGGAACATCATAGTAACTATGTACTTCAGTTTCAGATAAGTTGAGGTTGTCTGTTTTTATGTACTAGCTCAGAGTTAAATGTATTTTGGGCTGGGGCTTCAGCTATTCACCCATCATGATAAAACTGATGCGTCGGTATCCCTTCTGGTGTTGCTTTTAGTTTTTCCTTTTCTAATCAACTTGGTATGTCTACATTGAGGTGCCTCATGAGTAATGGGTCCTTTCTGGTGTTGCTTTTAGTTTTTTTTTTTCCAATCAACTTGGTATGTCTACATTGAGGTGCCTCATGAGATTCCCCGGCCCTGTTGGATCCGGTAGGAGAAGGGAGTAGGGACTCTTAAATAGATTAGATTCATCAACACTTACGAAAAGTGGTACTTTCTCATTGCCTGCGGATCAGCCACATAGTCCGAAGTAAGGTCGATGAGGTACTCTCAGTAATCCTCTCATGTTTCATGGCATCATTCCTCTCTGAAGGGGTAGACGCTGTAACAAAACCATGAGAAAATGATGATTAAGGGTAAGCTCAACGTAATACGCAAATACACCCTGAGCATTCTTTGATTTGCCAAAAACAAAATACTTTAGCTTCAATCATATATTTAACTAACTTGTCCAACACATTTGATCAGAACTGAGGAAGTCTCCAAATCCTATAAATAGCAACACAGAGAACACAAAAAACAGCAGGTATTGCATCAGAACATCATGAGCTTTCAGATGTTGGGCATCCATCATGATGCCTTGTGTTGTGTGCATGAAAAGAATCGGGACCGGGACCGGGACTGGTTACAGGTTCAGAGGGGTGCTAATTACTAGCCTGCCTCCTACTCAATAAACAGAAACTAGCAAGAACAGTGACATTACAGCTTTTGTCAACAATGAATTTGAATGGGATTGAAGACCAAACATGTCTCCACGGTCTAGACAAAATACTCATTCGTGCAGCTTCCTCCATAGACAAGCGCTCCTGAATCTGGTGTTTGACACTAACGGGAAGAGCGGTAAGTCTATCAAGTTCGCCCCCTTCAACATAACGTCTCTTACTGCCGCGACTTATCATTGCCATTTTGAGTTGTGAATATTTGGAAAGAAAAAGAAGTCAGAACAACAACAACAAGAGCATAGCATACACGCGGTGTAATCCCACTAGGTAGGGTCCGGGAGGGGACGGTTTACGCTGACCTTAATACTACCTCGTGGAGGTAGAGAGGTTGTTTCTGTAGACCCTCGACTCAACTAACTCATAACAAAACGATACTAAAAAATAACATACAGATGCAAAGCAGACATATAGCAACTAATTAAGTACAGAAAATAATTGCAAAAGCTTAACATAACCATACCAATTTACAACAACAACAACACATTCGATGTATAATTCCTACAAGTGGAGCGCAGATGTTACCCTACCACGTCGAAATAGAGAGGCTGTTTTGGAAGACGCATAACAACACAAGTTTAAAAATGAGAATACACTGTAAATGAGACATAATAGCAACTAATTAAGTCTAGCAAATAATAGCAAAAGCTTAGCATACAACAACAACATACGCAATGTATAATTCCCACAAGTGGAGCACAAACCTTATCCTTAGCTTGTGGAGACAGAGAGATTGTTTTGGAAAGATGCATAACAACACAATTTTAAAAATGAGAATACAACCATAAATGAGAAATAATAGCAACTAATTAATTAAGTCTAGCAAATAATAGAAAAAGCTTAACATAACCAATTATCAATTTACAACAACAACATACACAATGTATTTCCACGAGTAGGATGAAGAACTTAATCTTATCTCATAGAGATAAAAAGGTTGTTTCGGAAAGACCAAACAGTTTAAAAAGGAGAATACAGCTTTAAATAAGACACATAGCAACTAAGTCCAGCAAATAATAAGGAAAGCATAATATAACTAATTATCAATTTATCTGTTGGCTTTTTTTGAAAAAGATGGGCAGCGAAAAGGGGTTAAAATGACTCTCAAAGGATTGAATAACTTTTAATAACATTCAATAGTATTCAATGATTTTATTGAGCATTAAGGGGCTTTAAATAGCCACCTTACAATAGAAAAAACAGCAACATTCAAAATTTAAACTCACTAAAATGTCTCAACAAATCAAACAATCTAACTTAAATTCAAAATTCAAATTCATCCTAAATTAACTAACTTATTTTGCTAAAAATTAGTGCAGTAACTTAAAGCAATTTCCAACACTCCTCCTTACTTTAGTTATTGCGATTTAGAAAACTACTCCTCCTCAATTTTTGCTCCGGTACTAAATGCTGAATTTTTTAATTTTTTTTTTTTTTAATTTGCACTTTTTCTTTTTGATATTGATCTTTCTCTTCTTTCTTTTGATTCTTTGCTAGAAAAACACCATCAACAATCTTGTTTTGTTTGAAAGAGCTTTCATCTTGACAATTGTGGGAGTTGCAAAATGTTGTTGTAAGAATTTTTCTTCTTTCACAACATCACATAAAACATAAAATGAGAAACTGCTGCTTAACATTTTTTTGGTTGAAAATAGCCCAATGCTTTGAAAATAAGCACGGGTTGAAAAAAATTAGCCCTAACGGGTTAAAATGGAGCCCTAATGGGTTAAAAATGGTATGGTAGCGCTTTGGAAGAATTCACAAATCCCGTAAGATCAATGAAGCTCTTGATACCACTGTTGGTTTTTTTAAAAAAAGATGAGGCAGCGAAAAGGGGTTAAAATGGCTCTCAAGAGATTGAATAACTTTCACTAGTATTCAATGATTTTATCGAGCATCAAGGGGCTTTAAATAGTCACCTTACAATAGAAAAATCAGCAACATTAAAAATTTAAACTTAATAAAATGTCTTAACAAATCAAATAACCTAACTTAAATTCAAAATTCAAATTCATCCTAAATTAACTAACTTATTTTGCTAAAAACTAGTGCAGTAACTTAAAGCAATTTCCAACATTATCACAATAAACATCCAGTTATGAAATCTATTCTAACAAGCTAAGTTGCTCGAACTCTTCAAAAATGTTGTCGCACTCGTTTTGGATTCTCTCAAATGCACTTCTTTTAAAGGATCCGACACGCACACAATAACATTTTTGAAGGGTCTGCGCAACATAGCTACCAAGTACCTGTCACGACCCGAGCCGGGGCCCTGGCCGCGACGGACATCCCGAACCATCAAGGCCCGAGAGACAACCCATTAGTGAAATTGTCCGTTTTGGGCCCAGACCCGCACGCGTCACTAGGGAGTAAGACTTGCTTACTTATATACCCAGCATCTCGAACCAACCTATTCAATTTCCTAAAAACCTATAACTCGATGAAGTTACATTCGATTTCATCTCTGCATGATTTAAAAATAGGATGATGCACTTTTTATTTTGTGGAATTTGGCACTGCAAGGCATATGTCATGTTGGCTACTACTGTTTTTATTTTGTGAGCTATCTTATTGATGTCATGTTAGTTGCTATTTGTTACATAACATTGAGAATCATTGCGCCAAACTGATACTTATTTTATGCACATTTTCTTATCGGTTAAACTAAAAAATAGAACCGCTATGGACCAAAAATCGACAAAAAATATCTTATTGGTTTGATTATTGGCTTAGCATATTTAAAACTCGAAAATCGAACCGATAATATATAAAATCAAACTGAACCGACCGATGTACAACCCTAAGGAGACGTTACACAAATTATGGCATCCAAAAGCTGAAACAACTATTTTGTACTCAAATTAAGTTAGGCGGACTATTCACATTGGATGCCGCATTCATGTTCGATTCTCTAAAAATGCACTACTTTGGAAAATCCAACACGTACCCTTAGAGATTTTTAAAGAGTCCGAGCATTGTAGGATACACAACAGTAATTACAGCTTTGACAGATTAAAAAAAAAAAATTACAGTTTTTTGGTGAATCCAATCCAGGGGGTTTTACATTTTCTATACCTAGGTAAAATTATTTTTTATGTCTGTATAGCAATGTTGAATTCGTTTTATGCTTATTTTTTTTTTATGTATGAAATCCCACTATTGAAAATAATGGCTTCTAAACAGATACTGTATAAATTAACTTTGTAGAACAATCTTTTAATTCTGCCTAGCCCTGACAGACGGGGTTACCTGATATCTGTGAATTTAATCGAGATGGATGAAAGCTGAGGTAGACAGTACGATTATAAAAAAAAAAAAATGATGGGAAAACCTATGATTTGATGAATGTACGGCGGAAGGCGATGTATGCATGTATACATCGAAAAGCGGTGAGATAGAGAGGTTGTTTCCGAAAGATCCAAGCTCAAATTATTTCATCTTGTAAGTGGATTAATTTAGATTCTTTCATCTTGCATGAGGATTCTGATTTTATTTTCTGATAGCACACAATGTGATAGCAACAATATTTTCAATGTTGTGTAGCAATGCTCAGCTATTTAATTTGCAGTTTATTGTTCAAACTTTGAAAACCTCTTTCTTTTTTCAATAGTTGCTACCACTCTTGTTTGAGCTAATAGTGTCATTTTTGGGATTTTTTTTGGAAGATAATTCATGGGGTTTGATTAAATATCGCTAAAATGGCATAATTTTGAGTTCAATTGTTGTTGTTTTTGTGGTTGCTAGCATTATTGATTAATTGTTTAAATTGTTGATAGTGTTGTTTTTTTTGGGATTGTTGGAGAGATCATATTGTATGGAGTTTGATTAAATATGGCTAAAATAATGGCATAACTTCTTCGAGTTCAATTGTCGTTGTTTTGTGTATTTTGTGGTTGTTGGCTTTCTTGATTGAGCTGATAGTGTTGTTTTTTGAGATTGTTGGAGAAAGATATAGTATGGGGTTCGATTAAATTAATGTAGCTAAAATGGCGTACCTTCGAGTTCAATTCTTGTGGTTGCTAGCATTCTTGGTTGAACTGATAGTGTTGCTTTTTGGAATTGTTGGAGAAAGATATAGTGTGAATGGCGTAATTTCGAGTTCAATAGTTGTATTCAATTTTGTGGAAATGGGAACTATACATATGCTGAAGATTTCATGGTGATTACTGCTATTTTTCTAAACTGAATTTTCTTCATACCTTTTCTTGTTTCCCAAAACTTGGTTACTGATCATGCTTTTAACCTATAGCGATGCTTTTGTTCAAATCTTGGGGTGACAAATCAGACAGTTAAAGCCGCTCAAGAAGCGGTAAAAAAAAATCAGAAGAGTTTTGACATAAATGTTGATCTGCAGAGATTAATGCTACGTTTGACTAAAATCGATCTCATTTGTTCCGAGCATATATATATTTTCAACTGTAGGTGATGAGGGAAGTTTTTGATTGTATGACTACGTACACAATAGCGCGGTTTTCAGTTTTTTGTTGCTTACATGCTAAAATTAGCTATATATTACAGGAGAAGACAAAACCATAAACAGGCAAATACTACCTGGCAACGTACAGTTGTGTTTTAGTTTTCGGAATCACTTATCAGCTAGCAGATCCTGACCCTTAGCAGCAGCAATTGATTTGTATGAATTATGTTTTCAGCTCATGTCATGTAGTTCAGAAGATGAACCTAATCTTCATTTTATCTACTACCTTATGTGGTTAGCTTGCCTGTAGGATGATTGCATTTTTGGGAAGACTAAATCTCTGGGGAAAATATCCGTAAGTTTTTGTTAGATTGTTTGGAAATGAACCTACTTATTTCTGAAGGTAGGATGGAAGAAGACAAAGGGAGAGAGGTGTCAATGAGATGCTGGTAGTAGTAGTACTGGGGAAGATGTGAGCTGGAAGGGACCGATCGATACCCTGCAGGCTGAAGGGGAAGAAAGTATGCGTAGGGGTGAGGTGTGACAAATAGGTTGTTCGGGATGGAGAAGGCGGCAGTTGCAAAGTTGGAGGTGGAGGGAAACTAGCATTTGTGCGAAGGGGAGTGGTTTAAGTCGATGGATGAATTATTGAAACATCACATGCAATATTAGTCAGTATTTCTGTTTATTTAGGACTAGTCTAGTTTAGTTAGTTTAGGACTCATTTTAGTTTATCTGTAACTCTATTTAATACGCTTTATGCTTCATTAATAAACATCTTCTTCTATCAGCACTTACTTTGCGTTTACATGGTATCAAAGCTCTATACTCTCTAACGAGAACGATCCTATTTTTTTTTTCTCTCTTCCTCACACAAATCAGTAGCAATGGCCAATAATCCCAGAGTTGTTAATGCTGATAACACAACAAGTGCTAACATTATTATTCAATTCAACCCTGCGTCCCAACTACCCATCAAACTCAGCGGTGGCCACAACTTTACCACCTGGAAAGCTCAATTCTTCGTGCTTATGTATGGTTATAATCTATTTGGTCATCTCGATGGGACCACTCCTGCCCCTACTCTCACCCTGACCGTTGGCAACAATGTATCTCCTGATCCTACTTTTTTAACTTGGTTCCGTTAAGACCAACTCATCCAAAATGCCCTCATGGCATCTATTGAACCCATCATTGCTCCGACTGTTGCTGCAGCCAACTCATCCAAATCGGCTTGGGACGCTCTGCACACTACTTATGCAAACAGATCACAAACGCGTGTCTTCAGACTGCGTGATCAACTTGCTCGCGTCACTAAGGAATCTCGCTCCATCACTGAATATCTTCACACTATTCGGTCCCTTTCGGATAAGTTAGCCACTGTTGCTTCTCCTGTGTCAAATCCTGAACTCATTGTCAAAATACTTAGCGGGCTAGGTCCTGAATTTCCTGAAATTTCTGCTTCCATTCGTGCACGTGATACGGCTGTCTCATATGAAGAATTGTTTGAAAAGCTACTTGACCATGAACTCTTCCTTCGTCACGAGGATGTTAAGAAACTTTTCAATCCCATAACTGTCGCGGTCGCGACTCCCACCAAATCCAATACCAATAACCGTAACAATCCTAGGCAGAATAATAATTCTCAACAGTGGCACCAGAATTCACGTCCGAACACTACATCACAGTGGAAGTCCAACTCCAATCCAAAATGGCAGTCCAATTCCAATCCAAAGACTGTTACTCGATGTCAACTATGCAATGGGATTAGCCATACCGCCAATGTTTGTCGTTCGAAGTCTCATAATCACTTTGAGGCCAAAGCCAACTATGCTGCTGGATTTACTGCTGCCACTAACCCTTGGATAGTCGACTCCGGAGCCACCCATCACATCACCACGGAGCTACATAACCTACAACCATACCACGGTAACGAGGATGTCTCCATGGGTGACGGTAACAAAATTCCCATCTCTCACACTGGTTTTACTCAATTAAATGCATCAAATAATGTGCTTAAGCTATCTCACGCTCTTTGTGCCCCATCTATTAAACGCAAACTTCTCTCTGTTTCAAAATTTTGTCAAGACAATTCAAAGTCCATTGATTTTTTTCCCTTTGACTTTTTTGTGAAGGATCTGAAAACGCGGAAACCGTTGGTGCACGATCGGACTAACAATGGACTATATGAGTGGCCCATTTCACATCCCCAAGCTCACATGACCACCACATCTACTCCTCTCACTACTTGGCATCAACGTTTGGGTCATCCCCACTTTAGAGTTCTTAGGTTTATTTTAAATAAATTCTCGCTACCGTTTCATGAGCGAGACAAGCCTTTTTATTGTAATTCTTTCTTATCTAATAAAGTCCATCGGCATCCTTTTACTCAATTATCATTGTGTAGCTCTAAACCGCTTCAAATAATCTTTAGTGATTTATGGGGGCTATCACCAGTCTTATCTCTTGACAAGAAATTGTATTATTGTATTTTTGTTGATCAATATACGAAATATACTTGGCTCTATACATTAAAAAATAAAAGTGAGGTCAAAGAGATTTTCCAAAAATTCCATCCTATGATGAAAAAGCATTTTGACATCAAAATTTTATCACTGTACACAGATGGTGGAGGAGAATATAAAAGTCTTGACCCTTATCTCTCACTTCACAGAATTGACCACCTCTCTACTCCACCATATACGCCTCAACGAGTTGCGCTTGCAGAACGACGACATCGCCATATTGTTGAAACTGCAAGAACGCTCTAACATGAGGCGTCCCTTCCTCCCCAATTTTGGTCTTTCGCGTGTCATCAAACGGTCTACCTCATTAACCGTTTTCCCACCTCTCAACTAGATAACCAATCCCCATTCCAGCGACTAATTGGAAAATTGCTTGATTATAGCCCCCTGCAAATTTTCAGTTGTTTATGCTATCCATGGCTTAAACCATACTCCAAAAATAAACTTAAACCAAAATCCATCCCATGTGTCTATCGTAGATTTTCCTTATCTCATCACTGTCACCAGTGTTTTGACCCAATTTTCGCAAAAGTATATTTATCTCGCGATGTGCAATTTATTGAGAATGTTTTCCCTTTCAAAATCATGTTCTCCAATATTGCCATCAAATCACCTCACCTAAAATAGGACAATATCACGGTTTCAAATTCTTCTGATCCTACACCCAAACTTACCATAACTACGGAGCTTCCAATTCCATTAGAAATAGATGTCCAAACACCTGTAGAGCCTCGCTCGATATCTTCTCCTTCTCCAGCAGAGTTACAGGCCAACTCACACTCACAATCCAACTCCGACAGTGAACCAACGGTGGATGCAACTTCTCCTTTCCCAGGTAAATTTCTATCACCCTCATCTTCTACAATTCCAAGGCTCCCAGAATCTCTCACCCTACTGCCCAACAGCTCACACCACCAGCCCTCTCTACAAATATACCAACGCATATACCCACAAACACAAATTACAGCTCACATCCTCTCTTTGTTTATCATCACAGGAACACAATTCCATCTACACCCATGGTTCATCAGTCAGTCCGTCCTATTCCTGAGTTGGAGCTTGCCCCTGATCTCCCAAATGTCCCTCTCCTCCTACCCGTGTTGTCACTCGCTCCCAAAACAATATCACCAAACCCAAACAAATTTTTTATTACTTGGCTAAGTTAAACCCCACCACCATACCCACCACTGTCAAACAAGCACAAAAATATTTCGAGTGGCGTGAAGCGATGAAACAGGAACTTGATGCTTTAATTAAAAACCAGACTTGGGAACTTGTTCCTCCTGACCCAACTAAAAATATTATTTCCTGCAAGTGGCTTTTCAGGATTAAAAGGAAAGCAGATGGGTCTATTGATAGATATAAAGCACGACTGGTTGTGAAAGGCTTCACTCAAAGGCCGGGCATTGACTTCCACGCGACTTTCAGCCCAGTCATCAAGCCTACCACGGCCAGAATAACCCTTTCTGTGGCACTTCGCCATAACTGGACTCTCCGCCAGCTTGATGTCAACAGTGCATTTCTGTGTTCTCTTCCTTTTCGCTTGGTTTTCTTTCCTTCCCTATTACATAGATCTTTGCTCGCATTCTATCATTTAATTTCCCGAGTTAACATATATCTAAAGGGTCAAGAGAGAAACAACTGGTTGATGAACTTCCAATGGTTGACATATATCTCACCCATTTTTTTTAACTCGACTGCTATAGTGTTACTCCAATAGTTATATTTACTGGTTGATGAACTTCAAATGGTTTTCCCTTGCTAAGATATGTACTATATTTTACCATTCATCTACCATTATCTACAATAGTTACTAATTATTTACAAATGGAAGTTTCTATTTACTTAGAAGGCAAAACCCATCACCAGGCCCCTTAAGTACGCAAGATCTTTCACTTAGGCACCTTAAGTGGACATTGGTTCATTTTGGCACCTCAAGTAGGTATAAAGTCTGTCATTTTGACACTTTTTGATGAGTTGGCAAGGTGCGTGTGACACACGCATTG
>NC_061121.1:1118485-1119722 GCF_002878395.1 Capsicum annuum
GCTTAAGGTGTGCGAGACTTCGTCACCTCAAGACCCGACCAATTTTGATTGAAGACGGTAGACGTCGGCTTAAGGTGTGCGAGGCTTCATCACCTCAAGACCCAATCAATTTTGCTTGAAGACGGTGGACGTCGGCTTAAGGTGTGCGAGGCTTCATCACCTCAAGACCCGACCAATTTTGCTTGAAGACGATGGACGTCGGCTTAAGGTGTCCGAGGTTTCATCACCTCAAGACCCGACTAATTTTTTCTTGAAGACGGTGGACGTCGGCTTAAGGTGTGTGAGGCTTCGTCACCTCAAGACCCAACCAATTTTGCTTGAAGATGCAATGATTTTCTTTAAGTATAGGCCCTTTCACCGATGCATTTATGCGATGATCTTCTCTAAGTATGGGCCCTTTCATTGATGCATTTATGCGTTAGTCTTCTTTAAGTATAGGCCCTTTATTGATCAGCTTAAGGTGCAAAAGGACAAATTTTGTCCACCTTAAGGCATGAAAATTTTGATATCCTTGTAAGGATAAACCTGTTAGAGGCCAGCTTAAGATGTAAAGGGACAAATTTTGTCCACCTTAAGGCATGAAAATTTTGATATTCTTTTAAGGATAAACCTGTTAGAGGCCAACTTAAGGTGCAAAGGGACAAATTTTTTCCACCTTAAGGCATAGAAGTTTTGATATCTTTTTAAGGATAAACCCGTTAGAGGTCAACTTAAGGTGCAAATGGACAAATTTTGTCCACCTTTAAGGCATGACAATTTTGATATCCTTTTAAGGATAAACCCGTTAGATGCCAGCTTAAGGTGCAAAGGGGCAAATTTTGTCCACCTTAAGGCATGAAAATTTTGATATCCTTGTAAGAATAAACTCGTAAGAGGCCAGCTTAAGGTGCAAAGGGACAAATTTTGTTCACCTTAAGGCATGGAAGTTTTGATATTCTTTTAAGGATAAACCCGTTAGAGTCCAACTTAAGGTGCAAAGGGACAAATTTTGTCCACCTTAAGGCATGGAAATTTTGATATCTTTTTAAGGATAAACCCATTAGAGGCCAGCTTAAGGTGCAAAAGGATAAATTTTGTCCTCCTTAAGGCATGAAAATTTCGATATCCTTGTAAGGATAAACCCATAAGAGGTCAGCTTAAGGTGAAAAGGGACAAATTTTGTCCACCTTAAGGCATGAAAATTTTGATATCCTTTTAAGGATAAACCCGTAAGAGGCCAGCTTAAGGTGCAAAGGGA
>NC_061121.1:1119822-1202984 GCF_002878395.1 Capsicum annuum
TTGCACCTTAAGGCATGAAAATTTTGATATCCTTGTAAGGATAAACCCGTAAGAGGCCAGCTTAAGGTGCAAAGGGACAAATTTTGTCCACCTTAAGTCATGGAAGTTTCGATATCCTTTTAAGGATAAACCCGTTAGAGGCCAGCTTAAGGTGCAAAGGGATAAATTTTGTCCACCTTAAGGCATGAAAATTTCGATATCCTTTTAAGGAAAAACCCGTTAGAGGTCAGCTTAAGGTGCAAAGGGACAAAATTTGTCCACCTTAAGGCATGGAAATTTTGATATCCTTGTAAGGATAAACCCGTAAGAGGCCAGCTTATGGTGCAAAGGGACAAATTTTGTCCACCTTAAGGCATGGAAATTTTGATATCCTTTTAAGGAAAAACCCGTTAGAGGCTAACTTAAGATGCAAAGGGACAAATTTCATCCACCTTAAGGAATGAAAAATTTTATATCCTTTTAAGGATAAACATGTAAGAGGCCAGCTTAAGGTGCAAAGGGACAAATTTTTTCCACCTTAAGCCATGGAAATTTTGAGATCCTTTTAAGGATAAACCCGCGATAAGCTAGCTTAAGGTGCAAAGGGACAAATTTTATCCACCTTAAGGCATGACCCGCTAGAGGCTAGCTTAAGGTACAAAGGGACAAATTTTATCCACCTTAAGGCATGAAACTTTTGAGATCCTTTTAGTTGTAGACTTGGAGAACTTTGGCATTCCAAATCCCATTGAAGGAACTCTATTTCTTTTGGACGGGTTGCCCCCATTGAGTCACAAATATTTAAAGTAAGTCCAAAATTTAATTAGAATAGTTTCATACTTGGTATCCATATGGTAGATACTGTATGAACATATTTTTTTTTGACACTCGTGCAATTGAACTCAGAATTAAATTCCAAGCACCTACGTACCTCAGTAAAGAGGATCAAGTCACAACGTAGTTCTGGGTGAGTGTTTTTTTTCTTGTGTCCTAATTTTTGCCTAGGCCGCCTCTTTCGAGGTTTTCAACCTAGCGGACTTTCATTTTTTTTTTTAACCGTACACAGTTTATACTCTTGCAGACCAGGAGTGGATATGCAGTTTATACTCGTGCCTTAAGGAGTGTCATGCAGTTTATACTCGTGCCTTAAGGAGTATACATGTAGTTTATACTTGTGCCTTAAGGAGTGTTATCTTCCTTTAAGGATAGTACTTCTTCAAGAAATTGGAGTTAATGGGGCCAATCCTCATGTCATCTGCATCGACAAGCTTGTAAGCACCATTTGAATATGCCTCTTGTACGACATATGGTCCATCCCACTTTGGGGTAAATTTCCCCCCAGACTTATGAGATGTGATAATTAGCCTTCTTACTGCAAGGACTTGATCTCCAACTTAGAAGCACCTTAAGCGAACTCTTTTGTTGAAAGTACGACATAGCCGGGCTTGATAACATTTAAGATTTTGTTGAGCCTCTAGCCTCTTCTCGTCACGAGTTTCTAACTCCGGAAGACGCAACTTAGCATTTTCTTCATCAGTGAGCCCTTCTAGAATGGCCAGTCTCAAAGAAGGTATTTGACGCTCAAGTGACAGAACTGCTTCAACTCCAAAAGCAAGTGAGTATGGGGTTGCTTGCGTCGGTGTACGGTAAGTTGTCCTATACGCCCATAAAGCTTCTTCCATCCGCTCATGCAGTCTCGTTTGAATTTGGAGATGACTTTCTTCAACAAGTTGCATAAAGTCTTATTGAATGCTTCGGCTAGACCATTGGCGGCAGCATGGAACATAGAAGATTTGCGTTGCTTGAAAC
Organism: Capsicum annuum; assembly: GCF_002878395.1. Taxonomy (NCBI): domain Eukaryota; kingdom Viridiplantae; phylum Streptophyta; class Magnoliopsida; order Solanales; family Solanaceae; genus Capsicum; species Capsicum annuum. The sequence continues at coordinate 1,121,611 of NC_061121.1, forward strand.
CGAAGAGGTCACAGATTTTGTTCATCAGCTTGTTATCAAATGACTTTTCATTGTCAGTTATTATGTACTGAGAGATTCCAAAGCGGTAGACGATATTCACTCGGATAAAGTTCGCAATATTTTCTTTCTTTACTTTCTTGAGAGCAACAACTTTGGCCTATTTTGAGAAGTAATCTGTCGCGGCCAAGATGTATAAGTGTCTACCAGAAGATTTTGGTAGTGGACCAACAACATCCATTCCCCAAGAATTGAATGGCCAAGATGCGACAGTTGGGTGTAGTACCTCTGGAGGTTGATGTATGAAATTTGAATGGAATTGGCAAGCTTTGCATCTTCTAGCATAGTCCAAGCAATCTTTCACCATCATTGGCCAATAATATCCCATCCTTTTAATATGAAAATAGAGCTTTGGTCCATACTGATGTGATCCACAAACTCCCGAGTGCGCTCCTTGCAAAGCTTGAATTGCTTCTTCCTCTCCCAAACACCGTAAGAGTACTCCTTCAAATGATCTTCTGTACAGTGTGTCTTTGTAGTAAAGAAAGTGAGGTGCACGACGACGAATGTCAGTCTTTCTCCTTGGATTTTCTGGAAGTATCCCACAACATAAGTAATCAATGATAGGTTGTCGCCAATCGTCTTTTACAGCTTCAGACACAGCAACGAGGTATTCAACCTTGTTTTCCACATCCTCATCTGACGGCGGTACTACCCATTCTTGGCGGACAGTTACTTGGGTCTGATTTGGAAGAGTCAGGGTTGAGGCCAGAGTAGCTAGGGTATCAACTTGCTTATTTTCTCTCCTTGGCACATGCTAGAGGGTTACTTCTCCAAGCCATCCCATCAACTTTTATGCATATTCATGATATGGTTTTAACTCGGGCTTTCAGACTTCATAGCTTCCCAAAAGTTGTTTGATCAACAATTGGAAGTCACCAAATACTTGTAATTGCAGTTGTTTCATGTCCACTACCATCTAGAGTCCAAGTATTAAAGCTTGGTATTCAACAACATTATTAGGGCAACGATTTGTTAGAGTAAAAGAGTATAGGATGACCTCTTCTTGTGGAGTGACGAACACCACCTCAGCACCAGCTCCATCTCGATGTGCAGCACCATCAAAGTACATCTTCCATGGGGATCTAGCTTCAATGACCATTGCATCTTCATCAGGAAGTTCATCGCTCAGTTCCCAATCATCAGGTATTGGGTGGTCAGCCAAGAAGTCAGCCAATGTTTATCCCTTTATGGCCTTTTGGGGAACATACACAATCTCAAACTGTTGAAATTAAAGGTACCATCTTACAAGTCGGTCACTAAGGATGGGTTTCGACATTACAAACTTGATGGGATTTGCCCTAGACACTAGACGAACCACATGAGCTTGAAAGTAGTGTTTCATCTTTTGAATTGAGAAGGCCAATGCCAAACATAACTTTTCAATTAGAGAATACTTTAGCTCATTTGGTGTCATTATTCTGCTTAGATAGTTAAGTGAGTTTTCTTTGCCTTCACTATTTTCTTGAGCCAGTAGTGCTCCAACTGACCTCTCTTGTGCCGCGATGTAGAGTATCAATGGTTTCTCATGTATGGGTGCCGCAAGAATTGGTGGCTTCATTAAGTATGATTTAATACTCTCAAAGGCATTACTACAAGCTTGGTCTCATTCGAAAGGAGTGTCCTTCTTCATGAGACGACTAAATGGTTGGCATTTCTTGGCCAGGTTTGAGATGAACCTCCTTAAATATGCTCGCCTTCCTTGAAGGCTTTTTAACTCATGAATATTTTGAGGCTCGGGCATCTTCAAAATTGCATCGACCTTGTCTTGATCAATTTCAATTCCTCGGTGTCGTACAATGAAGCCAAGAAACTTTCCAGAAGTAACTCCAAAGGCACACTTCAATGGATTCATCCTAAGTTGATATCTTCAAAGTAACTTGAATACTATTCTTAGGTCTTTTAAGTGGCCGTATATCTTTCTTGACTTCACCACTAGATCATCCACACAGCATTCAATATTTTTATGGAGTAGGCCATCAAAGATGTTCTGCATAGACCTTTGATAAGTAGCACCAGTGTTCTTCAAACCAAAAGGCATCACCTTATAGCAATAAATACCTTTGGGCGTACGAAATGCAGTGATTTCTTCATTCTTTGGCGCCATACGGATTTGATTGTAGCCGGATGAACTATCCATGAAGGACATTGCCTCATAACCAGTGGTGGCATCAATCATCAACTCTGGTATAGGAATTGGAAAGTCATCCTTGGGGCAGGCGTTGTTGAGATCCCAAAAGTCAACACAAAATTGAATTTGGCCATTCTTCTTCCGTACTGGAACAATACTTGAAATCCATGTGGGATATTTGACTTCACGAATAAAGCCCTCTTTAATGAGTTTGTTAACTTCATTTTTAATCAAAGGAACCAACTTTGGCCTAAAGCGCCTTTGGGCTTGCTTAATAGGACGAGCACATTCTTGACCGCCAACTGATGGACTCCTACTTTCGGATCTAAGCCAGGCATTTCCTTATATCTATAAGCGAAGACATCCATATATTCTTTGATTATGTACATATAAGCGAATTCCTCCTCTACTTCTAGAAACGCACTCAGGTAAGTTAGTCTTGGGTCTTCATTAGTTCCAAGATTAACTTCCTTCAGGAGATCTATTGTGGCCTTTACTCCTTCTTCAAGTTGAGATGGATCATCTCTAGCATCTTCCTCCTCTTGAGGATCATCATCGTTAATAGATATATGGTGACACCAAAAAGCATCTTCCATCTCTTTATCAACCTTCATTTGAGATGAGACCTCATTCTCATTTTGAATCGTAACATGATATGAGGAGCCAACACTTTCTTCATCTTCCTCACGTTCCTTGGTATACACCACAGTATGAGTTTTAACTTTTAACACCTCGTTGCATGAAACTACCAGTTTCGTCTATCATTTCATTCTAGAAGGAATCAAACTTTGGAAATCTTTTTGTATTTTAAGTGAAGAGTGCATCATCATGCTTTGAAAACTCCTCTTACACTTGTTGTTTTTCCTCTTATTTAGAGGTCCTAACCTTTCGAACACAGAAGTTCTTACAGTTGATTCTCCAAGTCGGTCAAAGACAGAAGCCCTTTTGTTGGATGCAGTGGACTCTTCTTCTACAGTGATGTAGTTGCTAACCGCCCTTCTTATGGATGCGAATTGGAGGTGGCTGCGTATATCCTAGGCCTTCACGTGTCTGCCTGGTCGTACCTTCCGGCGGAAGTTTGCCCAACCTTGATTGCTCATTTGGATTGTATCCAGCCTTTACAAATAGCTTGTATGCATTTGGATCGAAGCCATCCTTCGTACGTTTCGTAGGGAGTATTATATCTTGTGGCAGATTTTGAGCCACAGACTTTTCAAGAAGTCTTGGGGATGGATTTATTGCATCAACCTTCCTGATAGGTTAAGTTAGCCCCTTTAGCACATTATCATGGAAATTCGATGGGTGATCTTTTTTTTTCTTTACCTTCGGTATGTAACAAAAAATGAGAGTTTCTTTTTTTCGTAGAAGCAACACCTTCTTTATTTGAAGCGGAGAGAGGCTTCTTGGTGGCAAATTTTTCGACAATCACCGCGACCTTCTTAGATACAAGATCATCACACTTGGTATTGGTGACATCTTCAACCCTTTTCTCATCCACAACATACTTTTTTAAGTAGAATTTTGCATCGGCAAATTATGACTCAGCTTTAGTGAATGGCATATCATCGGCAACTATCTTTCTTTCCACTCTGCCTTCGAGGTACTTCAAGCATTGATAGTAAGAGGATGAGATAATTTTGTTCCCATGCACCCAAGGCCTACCAAGCAATATATTGTATGAAGTTTTGGCATCGATCACATGCATCAATGGATTTGATTGAAAATCATCCATACGAATCCCCAACTTGATACATCCCATGGCCCTCTGCCCCCCTTGATTGAAGCCTTGGATCATTATACGGCTTTCTTCTAGTTCACTAGTAGCGATCCCAAGTTCTTTCATTATGCGGATAGGCAGGATGTTGACTCTAGATCCCTCATCTATCAAGATTCTATTAATCTTCTTTCCTAGAATTTGACCCACCATGTATAAAGGATGGTTATGTAGGGCCTCACCAAGCAGAAGATCGTTATTTGTGAATGTGATTTTTGTATCACACACATATGCCTCTTCGCCAAGAGTTTCAGCAAGCTTTCTGGAAGGTGAAGGAACCTCCATGGGTAGATTCTCACCCTTTGCCCCCTTTTTGGAGGTATTAAAACAAGACGCCTCAAGGTTGACTTGGGCAGTCTCTACATGAAACCAACTCGGTAAGAATTCCTCTAAAGTCACCGGACGCCGAGGTTTTTGGTGGTGAAGCTCAGTCATCCTCGTCTTCTGTAGGAATTCAACCAACTTCTGTTTCCTTGGTTTCTTTACCATTCTTCTTCTGGTTGGCTTCTTGGATAACTCCTTTTGCAGACTCATCCTCCTGCATCTGTGCCTCATCACCAGAGTCCAACCTTTATCATTCCTTTCGTCAACTGAAGACCTGTCAGGATCTAATATTTTCTCATTATGCTCTTCGACACATATTTGGACTGGGTCGAGCTAGCCAAAAGTAATAGATATTTGATGAGAATTGGCCGTCTCATCATCGAAAAAGATCTTCTTCTCTTTTGCCAGTTGCATGGCATTATCTTTAAAGACAAAGCACTTTTATAGAGATGACTTACAAGCCTATGATATTTGCAATAATTAGGGTCATTGGTCCTTCAGCTTCGTTGGGATGCTTCATCTTTGGGAGTTCAATGAGCTTATGCTCAAGGAGTTCATCGAAAATCTCAGAAACATCAGAATCAAGGAAGGGATATTCCTTTTCTTGCATCTCCTTTAAAGTTTTTTTATTCGAACGTGCTCCAAAAGTCATCTATACACTTTGCTTTTTGCTTACCTTTGTGGTGACCTTCACAGGAGACACATCAACATTCATAGACTCCTTGTTTTTATTTTTGGGAACAAACTTGCCCCATCTTTTGGGTTCTTGTTTTTCCTTTCCCCTTCGAGGGTCATGAATAAGCGCTCCTTTCTTTCCAGCAGAAGGCATGCTCAACTCCATGTCGTGAGTAAGAGTAGCTAACTTTTCAAAGGATTTTGGTTTAATTCCATGCAAGATGTAGAGAAGTCCTCAGTGCATTCCTTGGACGCACATCTCTATTGCAGAAACTTCACTGAGCCTATCTTTGCAGTTTAGACTCGCATTTCTCCATCGATTGATAAAGTCGATGACTGGCTCATCTTTTCTTTGCCGAGTATTTGTGAGCTCTATCATGCTCACTGTACGCCTTGTGCTATAAAACCGATTTAGGAACTCGTGTTCCAATTGCTCCCAACTATCGATGGAGTTAGGCTCGAGGTTTGTATACCAATCAAAGGCATTTCCCTTTAGGGAACTAACAAACTGTTTGACAAGATAGTCACCGTAAGTTCCAGCATTATTACATGTCTCGACAAAGTGTGCGACATGTTTTTTGGGTTACCTTTGCCCTCAAATTATTGAAGTTTGGGGGGTTGATAGCCAGCAGGCATTTTGAGGCTATCTATTCTTGTAGTGTAAGGCTTAGCATATGCAAGGGAAGACTTGGTGACAACATCATACTTATTTTTTAGGGTCCCTTCAATAAATTCCCTCAATTGCCCAATTGGGATCATTTCTTCAGCAGAAACTTGCACCTTTGGTTGATGGTGTTTGTTTTACAGGATTTTCTATCTCATGAACCTCTGGAGCTTTTCCCGGTGCATGGCTAGATTCTCCGCTATCAAGCCTTCCACCTTATCCACTATCTTATCAATCCTAGCTTCTTGATTCTGAACATAGTTGGACAGGACTTCAATTGCCTTTGTCAAATTCGCAAGTTGTTCCTCTATAGACGAGGCATCAGTTACCGTTGCTTGCAAGATTTTTGGAGACATTGGAGATAACATGGATTATCACATAAGTTGATCCTTGAAGTGCTCAGCTTCTGTAGTATAAGTGGAGATGACGCATTTGTTGAACGACCATCGCTCTTTGCGCCAGAGTATTTGGAATCGGAATGCTCAAGTAGAGCTAGAGTCTTCTTAAGCTATTCCTCCACACTGCTTTCTCCTTCCGAAGCACTTTTATTGGACTTCGTTCCTTTTGGGGTTGAAGATCCAAAAACTAGAGCTGGAGCGGACGACACTGAATGTGTTTGTTGTCCTGGCAAGCCTGCCTTGCTTTTTGTGACAGCTTTCAGGCTTCCGAAAGTAACACCAAGGATGCTTTCTACTTCAGCAGAGAACTTTGAATCTACAGCCTTGAAAGCGGTTGATTGAGAATTGACCTTCTTGAAAGTCATTTTGTTGTTCTTAAACTTTGAAGTATGAAAAGTTGAGATGAGAGGTAGAGATTGTCCCACTGGGCGTGCTAGAATTTGTTGGACAAGAAAATTTCAAGATCGAAAAATAAATAATTCGAGACAAGAAAAATAGTGCAACAATCAATTTTATTGATTTCAATGCTAGTGTTACAATCTCTATGAATCCTCTGATTCGCCTTTTCAAATATAAATTCAAGGGCTTGAAGCTTGATCTTGAATTTGAACTTGATTTCTTGATTTGAGGGACTTGATCTTGACTTCTGCTTGAATTCAAGGGTTTTTGAGCTTGTTCTTGAATATTGCGTTCTTGATCTTGAATCTCGGTGAACTTGCTTTGATTGCTTGAGCTTTTTAGAGAAATTGCAGAGTTTGATCCATGAGCTTTCTCTTGCTACTTGTTAGAGTTCTGGGGTCTCTTTTCTGAATTATGAGACCCCTATTTATACTTGTGGGAAAGGAAGAGTCGTGAATCAGATTTAAGTGATTTGACGCCTTTTTATGGGATTTTATTTCATGGGCCTATTGCATCATTTTGATATGTGGCACGGTCCTATTGGACCCTTCACTTGACTTGGCATGCCACATCATCTAACACGTGGCGCTTATTTAGGCCTCTATAATATGTCAATATCTTGGGCTTAGTAAAGTGGGTTCATCATTTGTAGCCCAAATTAATGGACTAACCCAATAAATATTGGACCTTATTTAAATCCATACACATTTGGACTTAAATAATTAATTCAATTATATTAATCCGCAATATTTATTTGGGACTAATATATTTTGAATTTAATATAATCCAAATTTTGTACGGAATTAAATTTAATAAAATTACATCGCCCACAGTGTTATTTGGTGTTATTATTTGCTTGAAAAAAAATATTATTAATGGTGTACAAAAATGGAGGGGCAGCAGGGGTGTTTTGGAGTAGATGAATTCGTATGTGGGGTGGAGAGGTTGTGGTGTTTGGAGAAGATGGGTTTGGTGCCTGCCATGAATCATCACAAAGAGGAGGAAATAAATTTTGTGTGTGTTTAGTGAAGGTTCATCAATGGCTTCCTTGTTGAATCTTCACGTATTCGCTTTGATCAACGCTTTCTACATCATCAATATGGATGGTATATACTCTTCAAGAGTGAAGGTGCAGACGCGAATACAAACAGCATTTCGGTTCTTGAACCATGGTAGTTTCTTACTTTCAAACTTTCAAGCTTGAGTACTCCGAGTGTCCTGTAGGATGGTCCTTCAAAATAATTTACGACATTTCCTCTTCTTCGAGCTCAACACCAAACGAAGGTCATTCACATTCGGAGAAAGTATAAGCATTCATAGAAGAGAAAATATTTGATCTTCATCATCAAAATCGAACTCATCATCATCATCATAACCTTCAAGTTGTTGAGGTATGCCGGGAGCCTCTCCGCTTCAGTAGCAAAAGACCTGAGGTGCAAAATCGCGCATTTCAGACCAGCAGTTGATAGTTAATTATGTTTTAAAAATATTTTAAATTTTTAACTACTGTAATTTATAATTTTTATTTTCAAATCATAATTTATGATGTTGATTTTGTATAAACCCATGATAATTTTTTTAGAAGAGTTTTAGAAATGAAGGGAGTAATGCGCATCCTATGTGGCTCCTGCAATTCGCACTGAACTTCTTCAATGGCTGCTCTGGACCCACGTGTCAGAATGGCACAAACTTAATGTATAATTATTCAAAGCTATGTACAAATTAGTCAAAGAAAACTTTCTTTTTACAAAAGCAACTTGGAAGATATTCATTTTGTCCAATCAAATTACTTCATTCTAACTGAAATGACGAATTTGCCCTTCAAATGCCACTTGCAATATATAGAAAAATATGCCTCTCCTCTGTTTTTTCTTCCAATTGATAACTGAGATATGGGAGATCAATTAGTGATTGAGTTTCTATTTGGGAGAAGATCACAATTCTTTATTAATTGATACTTTATTTATTTGTTTTGTGTTCTGCAAAGTTGAAATGTGTAATTCGAGTTGTTTACTAACATCATCGGTTGAGAAATGATCACGGTTCTGATCAGGTAACGGTCTTAGCAGACCAGAAAAGTTGTGCACGGGTTGTGTAAGATCACTAGTTGGTCTGTCCGATCAGGAGGGGGCGACAGTTTCAGCAGCACTTGTTATGCAACTGAGATTAAGAACTTCTTTCAGCTTTGTACTTTCTGTGCTTCCTGATCGCGATGCTTCTTGTTGGATATCCCGAGAAATATTAGCAAATCGACTATATGAACCCTCACTTCCCCAAAATGAGAAAGGCCATTCTAAACCGGAAACGAGGACATTGAAGTCCACAAAGCAATGGTAGAAAGTGTAAACTTAAATTCTTGATCTCCGTCCTACTCTTACCTCCCGGCTCCTACCATTAGCAGCATTGCACCAAAAATAAACTCTCCAACGACTAACAAGTACGACCATGTGAGCGCACACAAAGAGAAACTTACACCATCAGCATTCAAGTTTGAAAGACCACCTCTTTCATTACGCGAAAGACCATACAACTGCCTTAAAGCCAGAAGGTTAGATTTTATGTCATCAAGGCCTATATCCTGTTTGGCAAACTCAGGTTGTGGGAACAAAAGAGTATAGTATTACACTGCTCAAGTGGCGATGACAACTCTTCGTCATCAGTAGCGGAGCTAAGATTGTTATCAAGAGGTCCAAAATATGAAAAAGTAAACATACGGAAACAATCCAAGGGATACATGTGGCTCTACTACTGTTTGTCATAGTACTGGGAAATATACTGCAGAAAAATAACTAAAACTCAACTTTGAGAATCAAGATCCCAAAAGTGTGAAGTAACCTGCTATAACAATTTAAATACACTAATGTTCGAGCTTGGTCTGGTTATATCCTTGCGAAGTGAATTGTATCGCAGGCATATGGTGTAATAATGTTAGGAGGAATAAGGCCAAAAAGAAGGAGAACTAACGACGGGAAGAGAAGATAGTTAGTTTCTAAAGGCTGGACCAATCAAACCATATCGTATCGAACCATAGCAGGAGCGAGGAGCACATATTCTTTATTATTGACTTTTCGTGGTTGATCGCTCCAATAGGAGTCGGTGAGGAGAACATTCTTTATTGCAGGATGTTCGTCCACCCGCCGCCTTCGGTCAACTCAAACAAGAGTCTTCATGTGTCATGCTCTAATACGGCCACATGTTCTGTCTATTTTAACTGTATACATAGAATGTATGTAAATTTTATCTCTGCCTTTGGCAAGGCAGAGATGTTGTTTCTGAAAGACGATCAGTTGAACAAATAGTGAAAAAGGAGGCAATAACAATAAATAGAAACAACATATACCAAGGCGAAACAACAGGTAATATAAAACTAAAGTAAGGGGAAGAGAAGAATAATAGCAATAAATTATAGTAAAGGAAAGAAAAATGTCCGACTACGAACTAACTTTCTATCCTAATCCTCGACCCCACATTCAATTCTATCGAGGGTCATGTCCCCAGTGAGTTGAAGATGTGCAATATCTTGCCTTGTCACCTCAACCAGTGCTTCTTAAGTCTACCACTATCTAGTCACTAACAACTTATAATTTGAAATATCACCTTTTCTTTTTACGTGTGTGCATAATTTTTACCATCACTATATCCAAAACAACCAACCATCATCACCAATCATCCCTTTCATCACAACAATGGCAGATTCAAAATTGAGAGGTCGTGGATATCTTAGGAAGGTTCGAACACATTTATGCCAAAAACTTTAAGGTTTTGCTCGAAATAAAAAAAACACACACAATTACCTTCCTGGCTTTGGGGGTATTCTTTTGACTCCTAACCAATTCTTATATAATTATACCTAATCTATGTTAGGTTTAATTTGTGTGGGAGCACCACCAAAATGCATATAGTTCTTCTCTTGCATCACAACCATCGTCGTCAACCACCACTTTTGCCATAAAAATCACCACTGCTTTCAATTACTATTGTTAGTCGTTACTATACATATAACTTCTATTAATATGATTATATCCACTGTCAACATCATAACAGGCGTCATTGCCATTAACCACTACCACCATTGTCGTCAATCTCTATTATCAACCGTTTCTATCATCACAACTATCATTGCCGCAAATACCACCACCACACATTCTTCAGCCATCATTGTCAACACCACGGCCATTACTAACCAGCACCATCACATCAATTACTGCAACACCAACCACCTTGACCATTATCATTACTAGCCACTGTCACCAGCCGTCGCCATCGCTATTACTATATATATATATTAAAATTGATTCATATAAATTCATATTCTTTGCAGTATTAATTATTTTCTATTTTAAACATTATATTTAAAAATAAATAAATTATGCATAATAAGATGTTAGAAAAAAATTACTAGTAGTATTAATCATTTTATGTTCAGAACTACCAACAATAGAGTGAAGAGGTAATACTCACCCACATTACAGCTAGCCATCCCCTCTGCATATAAAAGACTCCACTGCTCATTTTCACTAACCCTAGCACTTTCTCTTTCTCTCTCTAAACAACACCTCACCTGTTTCTCTCTCTATAGACCAAACCCTCACTCCTCCTCCGCCATGGCTTCCCGGAGGCTACTCGCCTCTTTCCTCCGCTCCACCGCCTCCCGCGGCGGCGCCATTTCCCGATCTCCGTTAGCGAACTCCATTCCCAAATCCACCTCACGCGCTTCACGCGCCTCTCCGACAGGATTCCTCATTAACCGTGCTGTTAAGTACGCTACCTCAGCTGCTCCAGCTGAGAAGTCTTCTCCGGAGACGCCGAAAGCATCGGGAAATGAGCCGAGTGGGAAGATTACCGATGAGTTTACTGGAGCTGGTGCGATCGGGAAAGTGTGTCAGGTGATTGGTGCGGTTGTTGATGTGAGATTTGATGAAGGTTTGCCGCCGATACTTACGGCGCTTGAGGTTTTGGATAACCAGATTCGGCTTGTGCTTGAAGTTGCTCAGCATTTGGGTGAGAATATGGTTAGGACTATTGCTATGGATGGTACTGAAGGACTTGTACGTGGTCAACGCGTACTTAATACTGGATCTCCTATCACTGTGAGTAATCTAAACATGTTTATTCCACACATTTAGCTGAGAATAATAACAAATGATTTCGAAATTTGAACAAAAATATCTAGTTATTAATGGAATGAGAGGGATTTGAATCCTCGTGGAACAATTAGCTCGTAGCAGCGGATTGGAGAGACTATTACGTTCATAAGATCTTCTAGTTTACTGGTTTAATATAGCTTTGGAGTTCAGGAGTTTTTGAAATGTGAGAGTGATCTATGTTATGTGGTGGATAGAAAATGATTTTTATTTGATAATTCGACGAGAACTGTGTGTTTTATTATGCTGAATTAGCGAAATTGGTTGAAATGTTTTGTTTATCTAGGTATCTGGTTTGGTAGATTAATTGTAGCGCCATTATTTTCATATAAAGTTGCAGTCTTTTGGAGCTGGAATTATGTAGCTAGAGCAGGGTCAATGGCATATAGGTTTTGCTTAAGTACATTTCTTTGCTCTTGAATGTAGTACATAAGTTTGATTGTGGTATTTTGGATTCTCATGTGTGGAAAAATGTTGGCTTTCTTCGTCTATGTTGCTCGGACTCGGCTGTTTTACTGCTGAACCCGTCTCGACACGAGACTGGGGCGGGGACGGGTGCTTCCGCCGTCTCCGATTCGGTCAAATGATTTCGGAGACGTTGACCAAACTGAATAATAAATTTGAAGGAAGCATCGAAATTAACCGGCGACTTGCCTGAAAAAATCTTGACCCACAACCACCGGAACGGAGACATTGTTATCGATGGCCGTCGCCGTCGCCTGAAATCATCGTCGCCGGAAAACATCGAGCAGTCGTCTTCGGTCAGTCGTCGTCAGTTGTCTGTTGTCGTCGGCGTTAACAGTGACGTTTTTTTCTTTTCAAAGTGATTTGTTTGTGGTGTTAATAACATTTAATATTAACCACAGATATACCTTTTAATGAAAAATAAAAACACGTGTATACAAGTGTCGGTCAGTAAACCTACTTTGTTTAAAAATTATACTTATTTTTTGGTAAATAAACGTCAGTTTTAATTTTGGAAAAAATTTCTAATACGAATACTATTTCTAATTGAAAAGTAAAATCAATGAAAAAAGTAACTAAAAATAGTAAAGTAAATAAAAATAAATTCAAATCCCTGTGGGTCAGGGAAAATAAATTACTATAACTCTATATTTATACTATTTAATTTTTTTAAGCCGAATCCCCGCACCCCTATCCACTCTCGGATTCGGACTCCCGAATCCTAAAATTTATATCTTGACGAATCCGACTCTCGGATCCGCACCCGTCTCGGATACCTGCACCCGAGTCCGAGCAACTTAGTTCCTCGTTAAAGCTGTAGTTTTTCATTGTAAGGAGTGTCTTTGGTGCTCTAAATGGGCCTCTATTGGTTTGTGGAGCTACTTGTGTTTATTCAAAATCAAATGAAAATTAGATATTGTTCATTGCTTCAATTGATGCTCGAGAGAAATTCATATTGTTTGTATATGTGAAATTTAATCATTCTCCTTATTTTTTCACTTGGATGTTAAAAAACTCCTGCTCTGCAACTCGTGTTTTCCTCTTAACATATATGTTCTCCAAAAATTGTTTTGTTTGCCCCCTTCCTCATCCGGGGAACATAGTTTTTTCTTACTTATTTGTCATTCCCGTTTCTTACTTATTTGTGAGCTCAGTCTTAAATCTTTCTCGTCTTTCCTCTGTTTTCTCCCTAAATGAAAAAATATCGAGTAGTGGACTGTAACATGTACAAATGGATATTTTAGAATTTGTATAGCTGAGTCAACTAATTTGGGTTGAGGGACAGTAGTTTATTTTTAGTCTCAGTTGTTATCCTGCTGTTAGTGGAAATGTGGGTTGTAGATTCATTTGCGATTCACTTACTACTATTTTGCGCAGAAATGATGGGTTCCTTGTGATGGCAGGTCCCTGTTGGTAGGTCCACGCTTGGTCGTATTATGAATGTCATTGGAGAGCCTATTGACGAGAAAGGCGACATTAGTAAGTCCTGAATGCTTTATCCCTTGTTTTATTTGTTCTATGTGAACAGTTCTCAAAGTTGCATCTTTGTCTCAAAATTGTTGCAGAAACCGATCACTTTTTGCCAATTCATCGTGAAGCTCCTGCCTTTGTTGAGCAGGCAACTGAACAACAAATTCTCGTTACTGGTATCAAGGTATGCTAATTAAAAGAATTTTGTTCAATGTTCTCATATGTATCTCCATTTTTGAGCTTATTGGTACCTGAAGTGCAACCTCTATTCGAGATTATGACAATGCCAATTAAATTATGGCTTCTTTACTTCTGATCAGGTTGTTGATCTTCTTGCCCCTTACCAAAGGGGAGGAAAGATTGGGCTTTTTGGTGGTGCTGGTGTGGGGAAGACCGTGCTTATTATGGAACTGATTAACAATGTTGCAAAGGCACATGGTTAGTGCTGCTTCTGAGTTTTTCTTCTTTATTAGTTCAAATATAAGTCAGAGTGAATCTTATCTGAATGAGGCTTGATTCTTTTTCAGGTGGTTTCTCTGTCTTTGCTGGTGTTGGTGAACGCACTCGTGAGGGCAATGATTTGTACAGGGAAATGATTGAGAGTGGTGTTATTAAGCTTGGTGATAAGCAAGTAAGTTCCTATATAATCAGAATTAATTGCTATATCCCTTTAGTCCACAGTGTTATCTCATGTTGTTGACAAATTATCTCGTTGGCTTGATTAGAGTGAAAGCAAGTGCGCTCTTGTATATGGTCAAATGAATGAGCCCCCTGGTGCTCGTGCCCGTGTTGGCCTTACAGGATTGACTGTGGCTGAGCACTTCAGAGATGCTGAGGGGCAGGATGTGCTTCTCTTTATTGACAACATTTTCAGATTTACCCAGGTTGTCTTGCCTATGATTGCTGAAGTTTTCTTATTTTTATATAATTCCACCCTTGCTAATCTAGTTGCTTTTGTATCATAACAGGCTAACTCAGAGGTCTCTGCTTTGCTTGGTCGTATCCCATCTGCTGTCGGTTATCAACCAACTTTGGCTACCGATCTTGGAGGTCTTCAAGAGCGTATCACTACAACAAAGAAAGGCTCTATTACATCTGTCCAGGCTATCTATGTGCCTGCTGATGACTTGACAGATCCTGCCCCTGCAACTACCTTTGCTCACTTGGATGCCACTACTGTGTTGTCCCGTCAAGTATGATGCCATATCTTAACTTGCACTATAACTTTATTTTCACCCCTAGCAAAGTTCAGTTAAAAGTTTCTGACTTCCCATGTATTTTGGATAACAGATTTCTGAGCTTGGTATTTATCCTGCTGTTGACCCTCTTGATTCTACATCTCGTATGCTCTCGCCTCACATTTTGGGAGAAGAACATTACAATACTGCTCGTGGAGTACAAAAGGTTCTTCAAAACTACAAGAATCTTCAAGATATTATTGCCATTTTGGGTATGGATGAGCTTAGTGAAGACGATAAGATGACTGTTGCTCGTGCACGTAAGATCCAGAGATTCCTTAGTCAGCCTTTCCATGTTGCCGAAGTTTTCACCGGTGCTCCTGGGAAATATGTTGACTTGAAGGAGAGCATTAACAGTTTCCAGGTAATGAATCTCAATTTGGGATCTTTTTGTAAGATATTATGGTTGATTCGAAGTTAGAACTCAACAAAAAGAATTTGCATATCTACCATGGAAACAAATTTTCTTTGACCATACCTTTTGGTTTTACGCCGCTACTCCAATTGCCTTGTCCACCTGATTTTTTATCAGATCAATGCTTATTGTTGTGATTTTAAGTCTCTCCTCTTCTTCCCTATTAATTCTCACCCTGCATTTGGTGAAAGTTTATATGAGACAATAACTTCCTGCTATGTTGTGCCTATTTAGTGAGTGACTCAGTTTGCTGATTATTTCTTTTTTTGTAATTGACTTTTGCAGGGCGTCTTGGATGGGAAATATGATGACCTTTCAGAACAATCATTCTATATGGTTGGTGGAATCGAGGAGGTCATTGCCAAGGCAGAGAAGATTGCCAAGGAAGCTGCAGCTTAGATTATGAACTTCAGTGACTTTCTTTCATTTACTTCATCGATAACTACAGAAATAATTTAAGTTTCTGTGACTTTGTATTTTTTACTGGGTGGACCTAGGGGTCCAAGATTTTCTGGTATTTGTTTTTTATATGCAATCCGGAATTGTGATAGGGAAGACATGGAGCTAAGGCTTACTTGCCAAACACCCACCCTTGACGCTCTGTTATGTCACATAATAAAGGGGGTAAAACGGCAAACTTGTATATTTTACTTTGAATTCCCTAATTATGAGGGGCTGGCTGTCTTTGCATCACTTTTGTCTGGAATACTTTCTTGATTTGAGTCTTGCCTACTGTAATATGCACCAGCGAACGCAAGTTGTTGAAGTTGTCATAACACATTGGTTCATGTCGATCAGTAAAGAGCGAATCTCAAAATACCACTTCTGTTGACCATTCTTGGGAGGTAATGTAGAGGACTTTCATTTGGTAGATGCAGACTATGAGCGCTCAATTGACTGGACTGAGAATTCGCGTCTTATGGGTAGCCTACCAAGATCGAAACCAACTGCTAACTAGAGGTGTTTTGACCATAATTTTATGTTGCCTTCTATTTAGTCATAGTCGCGTTGGAGGCTGGATTCCTTAGTCCAAGGCTCCAAGCAAGTGTGTGTATGTAATGTTATAATTACCTTAAGAGGTAAATAAGTTTCCAGTAAACTCTTCGCTCAAAGAAAACGTGAAAAAGTAGTTTGAAAGCATGTCAAAATCTACTAAGACTAAGGTCTAAGAGAACAATAAAATTATGAGAAAACTTCTGATTACTTACCAAATTTTTGTTCTAATCTATGTTCTAAGCATAAGAAAGAATTATGTCTTACCTAATTATTTCTCTCAATACTTCTTCACTTCCATACTAGACATTTTGCTAAATAAAAGAGGTATTTTTGACCCTTTTCTCTCTTGTTTTTTTTTTTTGAAATAATTTTCAATATTCAAAAAATAACAATTTATCATGTTAAAGCAACAACAACAACAAAAAACCAGCGTATTCTCACAAAGTGGGGTCTGAGGAGGGTAAGATGTACGCAGTCTATATCGTTACCTCCGAAGAAGTAGAGAGGTTGTTTCCGATAGACCCCCGGTTCAAGATAAAGAATAGGCGACAAGAAGATGGATTACATAACAAAAAAGGCGTAAGAAATAATAAAAAGTAAATCAAAGCAATACAAAAATACAAGAGATACGACAACACGAAATAAGCAGATAACAACTGAGAAAATATGAAAGAGACACCCACGTATAAGTAACACATACTCACCGCCATAGATATCTATAGACACAGATCTAAGGTTACTAACCCGGCTACACAAGATCTCTCCTGATGGCTTGCTACAACCCACACCCTCCCGCTAGCCTTCTACCCTTATCCACGACCTCCACACTATCCTATTTAGGGTCATATCCTCAGTAGGCTGCAGCTGCTCCATGTCATGTCTGATCACCTCCCTCCAATAATTCTTCGATCTACCCCTATGTCAGTCTCTCACACCCATGTATTGGGATATCCGCGTCCCTCCTCCTCACATGTCCAAACATGAGCTTTTGTTCCCGCATCTCTTTTAACAATTTATCATGTTAAAGAATCCAGTGGCTAAAAATCTCTCCCTCCCCCCCCCCTGCCCCCCCCCCCCCCACACACACAATGGCGTTTTTCTATTACTTCTCCACTCTTCTCGGCGGCTCCTTCACACCTTTCTTCTTTGTAAACAACACATAAATTGAAAATGTCAACCTTTTCTCTCTTTACTATTCCCACTCTCCCTCACCATACTTCCTATGCACCCTCCCACACCTTATCCCTCCTCTCTCCTTCCTCCATGAACCTCCTCAAACTCCACCACATCCCGCGCCGTCTCTCCGCCGTCACCTTCCGTCGTATCTCCATCTCCGCCGCCGCAGTTCGGCAAGACACAAATCTCTGGTCAACAACACCTCTAATTTCCGTATCTCCGGAAGCTGAATCGCTGTTCCACATCAGCATCGACGTTTCCGATTACCCTGAATTAGCTAGTTCGTACACTAAACCTGGTCAATATCTCCAACTCCGTGTTCCTAACGTTGAGAAACCGTCGTTTTTAGCTATTGCTTCACCGCCTAAAGTTGCGGTTAATAAAGGTGTATTTGAATTCCTAGTGAAAAGTGTATCCGGATCAACTGCGGAGCTGCTTTGTGGATTGAACAGAGGTGATGCTGTTGAATTGAGTCAGGTAATGGGGAATGGATTTGATTTGAATCAAATTTCTCCGGCGGAGACGTATCAGACGGTCGTGATTTTCGCTACCGGATCTGGAATTAGGTAAATTCCTAACGCCTTAGTGGATAGAGTTACTTGGTATCTCTTGGAATTAGTCGAGGTGTCAAGCTGGGCTGGGCACCATGATTACTAAAAAAAGGAACTTTTTCGTTAATCTGGAACATAATATTCTAGATAGATAGAGTTACGTGGTATCTGTTGCTGGTGGTTAGTGGCAGGTATCCCATGGAATTTGTTGCTGGTGGTTAGTGGCAGGTATCCCGTGGAATTAGTCGAGCTACGGTAAGCTGGCCTGGACACCACGATTATAAAAAGAATGGAATAATGACTTGCTATTGCGTTTTCATAAATGGAGAACATAATATTTGTAATTGTTTGTAATGTTATCGAAAATGAAGAACACTAATCGAACAACTATTATTAATTGAACTCCACAACTCCACAATCAATCTATTAGCTCAACAATTTCTTCGATTATTCTCAGTTCACAAACAATGGAAATACTAGGTTGAAATCCCAGCTGAGACGAAAAACACTAGGTAATTCTTCCCATATGTCCTAGTCTTGGTGGACAGAGTTACCTAGTATCTAGCATCTGTTTTTGGTGGGAGGTGGCAGGTATCCCGTGGATTTAGTTGAGGTGCGCGAAAGTTGGCCTAGACACCACGGTTATAAAAAATAGTACAATGTAAATGTTATCTAACAAGCTCACTAATACAGAATTTAGCTTAAAGCAATAACAAACAGTAATCAGCAACTCACGCTAATAGTTGAATTCAGCTAGGCGCTAACTCCCAACAGCATATCTGAAATGAAGACAATACCAGGTTTATCTCAGTGAATTATGAGCTCTCACACTTGAGCGAAGAAAAGAAATTGATAAGATTGAGAAAAATAAGATAGGGGAAAGAAGAGAGGAAGAATTCAGAGAAGAGGATAGAAAAGAACATGAAGAACAATACCAGAATTTTCAATGGCTCCACACCCATAATTTGACCTTTGATAGTGAATCTGGAAACAATGTCGACCCTTCCTTCAATTTGTTTCTTACACGTGTATAACTAACTTTTGAATTATTTCCTGATTATCATTGATTGTCTTTGCTAATTACGGACCAAACTCAGTCGTTTAGCTAAGTGTTACTCGATTCTCCTTTAGCTAATGACTCAGGTCATTACATTTTTTTTCTATATGATATGCTATTCTGTAATCCCATTTGTTCTAGAGTGTAAAGGACGAGTCTTTTAGTTTCTTGTTCAGTCTATGAGATTATTTGATAGATTGGTCCAGGATAAGCTAATATATGTCAGAGTGCGTTTAAATTGAGATGAATGATTTATGGGATAGTTTATTTCTGTAAGAACCTCTTGTGGTTGTTGAGATTATATGGTTAAATATTTTATAGTAGTAAATGAGCTTGTGTTGTAGGAGAACTACGTGAAAAATCTACGAGCTAAGCCTGTCGTTAATATGTTTGCTACTCAACTTGTACCGTAGTTGCTAGATGCCTTTGCATGTTTCTTGAGCTTAGAGGTGTGAGATACTGTGTCGACTTTAAATCAGCTGTGGGTGGTAGTTTTTTCTCAAAGTTCTTTTGTAATTAGCTTTAGTACGCTGGTTAGATGGGTGCTTTTATCTTTTAGCTACCAATCATTAATCATCATTTGAAAGTGATCTTGTGAGTATTTAGCTGATTCTATGAAGCTGAAATTCAGCCAAGGCTTAAAATGCAATCTTCAATAGATGGATGTTTTGGGTAGTAGAGTTGATCTGGTACATAGCCGCAGGCCTATTTCTCCAAATGTAAAATGGTTGAATTTTGCATAACGCAGTTTCATTACTTTCATATCAATATTTGTATAGTGAAAGGATGGAGAATATGTTTAGTTTCATGTTTCTCTTTGTTTTACAGTAGTTTTTAGTTTTTCTTTTTCCGGTAGTTCACTCCTTTATCTCGAATTTATTTTGGCAGCCCAATTAGATCCCTGATCGAGGCAGGATTTGGTGCAGACAAGAGATCTGATGTTCGGCTATATTATGGCGCACGGAATTTGAAGAGAATGGGATACCAGGTTTGTTGGTTGCTTGCAGCATGCAGACAGTTTCTGTCTTCACTGTGGCAGAAATACAAGGTAAACTTTGTATCTATTGTCTTATTTCTGTGTCCTTTAACTTTTATAGGATAGGTTTGAAAACTGGGCATCCTCTGGAGTTAAGGTTGTGCCAGTGTTGTCTCAGCCCGATAATGCTTGGAAAGGCGAACGTGGCTATGTTCAGGTAATGATTATTTTTACATGTGTATCCTCTAATCATCTTATTTTGGTTTTATCTGTTACTCAGCGATAATATTTGCTTTACCATCTGCTTTTGCAGGCAGCATTTTCCCGAGCGAAAAACATTTTTACTCCTCAATCCACTGGAGCAGTCCTGTGTGGTCAAAAGCAAATGGCTGAGGTTTGTAGTTTGTTTACTTCAAAAGATTTGTTATTCCTATTTAATGTCTTTCCGTACTCTTTCTGCATTTTGGAGATGGCAATTGTTTCTCTTGTTTTTGTTTCCCTGCTACTTGACCCTTCACCATTTACTATTCATTTAAGAATCAAGAGAACTAACATATTTTCTAAGAATGGTAAGACAGTATTATAAGATGCCTACACAAGCAGTCAGCCATACGTAAAGTGATTACAATAAGAACATCTAAAAAGTTTTCTATGTGTAATCTAGAACATCAAAGAGATCTGAGATTGATCCCATGAATTCTAATGTTTGCTTTAAGCCCATTAACAGTAGATACGCATTAGGAAAACTGATAATTTTGACATTATGGTGCATTAATTAGATCACTTGCTAAAACTCTGTGCCCAACAGTAACACTCACCTAGGATTCACAACGGTGAAGATATTAATCTTGTTGACATCCAATGGATGGGCAAACCTTATGTTGTAGAAATATTATTAAAAGATGATTAAGAAGGCAAGCAAAAGAAGTGATTCTCATCAGTTATTGTGACAAATTTGTGTGGCAGAGGTACTTGATACTTTACTATGGCTTTGCCAAATATTATGAATTCTGGTCTTGTGAAGTATACTGGATGTAAATCCTATTTGCTGTACTGCCAATGCTGTCTCTTGCAAGGAAAGTAATGAAAACAATGCACCACGGTCTATCTTTCTTCTAATGGTTAACTTCCATAAACACTTTGTGGGTTTACACTTAACTCAAACCATGAGATGCGTTTTGGTAGTTTCTGTGAACGCTACTGCTTTCCTCGCATCCTATTGCCTTCATTAATTTAGTGTTCTTTACTTCTTGTGATTCTCGTTATATTTTACCTATATTTGGATGATTAATTAAGCAAGTAACTACCTGCAAGGGTGGCTGGGTTGGTTGAGCGGGTATCTCCCAAATAGGGAGTCTCAAGTTCAAACCTCCTGCATTCTTTCTCGCTCTAGCTCGTCACACAGGCTTGGCGGTTTACCTCTCTTGTGTTGTTTGCGGGCTATTATACTGAAGCGTAGTTTTTTTACCCTGTCTGCACCCGAAGGTAGCAGCTGCAGGTTCCCTTAAAAAATATATAACTAATAGTCAATTAACGTATGAAGAAAAATTAGAAAAAAAGCATTAATTTGATTGAATAAGAACACTCTAATATGAAGTGGATTCTTCTATAGAAAATTATAGAGTTTAGAGATTTTTAGGATGATAAAATTTGATATGAAGTAGCATCTTTTTTCCTGACACTAGAGGTTTGGTTGGATATATTTTTGTCAAATAGGAGTAGAGCTTCGTGGTTAGATTTCGTTTGTCCATTGATTAAGGTCCATAGGATTTTAAATTTCATTAAGAAAGGTCTACTAGGTAACTGGCTTTTAGCAAATGCATTTTCGCTCAGTGCATATACAACTTTGGATTGGCATTACCCAGTAGATGAATGCGACTTGTTCCTCCAACTGAAAGTAGGAATAAGAATATCACTTGGATACATTAATTTAATTCATCCAAAATATACTCCCGCTTGAGGAGGAGAATAATAACAAATTTACCTAGTTTCCTGCCACGTATTTGGTCAAAACATGAATAAGTCATTCCCATTTCCCTGCATAAGCAATCATCGCCTAATCTCCCCCTCAAAGTGTAAAGAATTTTAGGTAAGCTAAAAAGAGTAGTGCAATTCTGTAGTCATCCCATATTCAGTAAAACTTGGCAACTTGTTCCTCTAACTGTTAAGAGTTGATGAAGTTTGTGGCTGAAATTCAAGACAACTTTTAGTTTCAAGTAGAATTTCTGCAACTTCCACTGTTTAATGGGATGCCCAAACTAGTAAAATCAGCGTGTGAGAATCCATAAGCTAGTAATTGTTGTAACATCTAAACCTACTTATTATGAACTGCTGTACTATTTAGGAGAGTGTTTTCTGTTTTTCTTTTCTTGCCAATCTGAATAATGGTGAAGAACATGCCTATTGTTGAAGGTTCATTATTCTTGGTTTACGAGTGTCGTCTACTATTACTAGTCATGAATGAAGAAACATGCTCTTTCAATAACGTAAGGATCAATATGTTTGGATCATCAGCCCTGATTGATACTTTCTGTCCGTTGATTCTTCTTTGCAGGAGGTAACTTCTCTACTTGTAGCAGATGGAGTCTCAACAGAGAAGATTCTGAAGAACTTCTAAACAAAATCCAATTTTGGTTTGTCATGTTGTATTAGTGCTTAGTATAAAACCAATTCATTCGATTTCACCAGCTGGCTACAAGGTAACCAGCATGATCAACAACATAATGTAACAATCTTAGCCACATCAGGCTAATACACACTTCAGGCTAATACAGAGTCCAATTTGAAGCATATATTAATGCCCCAAACTCGTATTTTCTGCTCAATCTTGCCAGCGAAAGCCCTTAATAGACATCATTGATACAATTCTGTTGCAGCACAACGGAGCTATATATTAAGACATTCCTTCTTAATATTTCATCGATACCTCCTTCTAAGCACTCAGTTATCGATCAATGGATGCTTTTGCTGTCAAGAACCCTTCAGAATCTACAAAATGCTGCTTACCTTCCTACATGTACGATGTATAGAACTAGAAAGTTTGTGTCTGGCCAACTGCATTTTCAAGCCGCCGTGCAGCTTTAGGGGTTTCCACAAGCTCAGAAACCTTTCACTACTTAAAGTCGTCGACATTGCAGCTTCTTTCTTGTGGATGCCTTACCTTGTTACTCTGCAAGTTAACGCGTGTAGTGGTTTTTCCTAACGAGAAAAAATATATGCTCCAAGACAGGAGATCAACCGAAACGCTTGATTTGGGTCATTACATGGACTGTCGGAAGCTGAAAACAGTTAAAGACTTGTATCATCGAAAGAGAATCAAGAGAAAGCGGTGAACTTGACCTATCTACTCAACTGCTGGTCTGAAATGCGCGATTTTGCTATGGACAGTTACTACCTCAAGTCTTTTGCTACAGAAGTGGAGAGGCTCCCGGCATCCCTCAACAACTTGAAGGTTATGATGATGATAATGAGTTCGATTTTGATGATGAAGATCAAATATTTTCTCTTCTATGAATGCTTATACTTTCTCCGAATGTGAATGACCTTCGTTTGGTGTTGAGCTCGAAGAAGAGGGAATGTCGTAAATTATTTTGAAGGACCATCCTACAGGACACTCGGAGTACTCAAGCTTGAAAGTTTGAAAGTAAAAAACTACCATGGTTCAAGAACCGAAATGCTGTTTGCATTCGCGTCTGCACCTTCACTCCTGAAGAGTATATACCATCCCTATTGAAGATGTAGAAAGCGTTGATCAAAGCGCATACTTGAAGATCACAAAGGAGTTGATGGGTTCCCCTCGGGCATCTCCGACATTGAAAATGTACATGACATGTGATGCATCAAAATTAGGCATCTCGACTCGGGAAGGCTCGTTTCATGATGGAACGTAAGTGGAAATACTGTTGATCCTTCTGGACATTGGGGTGACAAAAAGGGCGCCTTGCTTTATAGTTTCTTTAGCAATAGAAGGCAACTAAAATCCTTTACGCGATTGCATGCCAATGTATACAAGTTAAACTCGAAAAGGAAATATCACATATAAATAAGTGATCTTTATATGAGGTAGGTCGAGTGTAGTACTACATTGTGGTAGAATTATTTTTGCCGGTATATATGTTGTTTGTTGCTAACTATTATTTCTTGTTCTTATATTCGATCCTTCTCAAGAATGTTTTTGTCTTGAGCTGGGGTTCTTTCAGAAACAACCTCGCTATCTCACCTTTGAGGTATAACGGTAAGAGGTAGCATGCATTCGGTGAATTACTTGAGGTGCACAAGCTGGCTGTTATAGGAAACATATTTATGTTTTTAATAAAATGAACCTAGTGTTTCGGCAAAATATATAGGTTACAATCCTTACATTATAATATAGTAGTACATTACAGTTCTGACATTACAATCTCTGCATAACTTGTGTGTCGACCTGACGACCCTCATACAAGTAACAGGACGTGTCATAGACATCGCGCAAAGCATCGGAAAACGCGCATCATCGAATTTTGTATTTCCCATGTATAACTCCTTCAAACGATTCTCACTACAAGTCGATGGATCTCTTATAAAACTCGGACGCAGTCCACTGATTTCATTATCTGACAAATCAAGCACACTCAATCGACAAAAAATGCTCAGGAACCGGTCCTTTTAACTCATTGTAGCTCAACTTGCAAAGTCAAATTTCCAACCAAATCGAGATTAGAGAAAGGAATGTCATTCCCTAACAAATCCAAATAAACCAACTTGTTCAACAAACTCAACAACTCATCGCCAAATCCATTACCGGAAACATCTAACACTCTCAATGAACTAAGCTTCTCAAAAGCACTAATCGAATCATCAAAGTTGTTTTGACCAAGATCAAGATTCATCAGCCTAGTAAGATTAGAAAACCATGGAGGGAACATTCTAATCGCTTTATCTCGGATATTGAGTGGACTAAGAGATGTGAAATTCACTTGTGTAAATATAGGCAAACTGATAAGACTAAGTTCAATGAAAGCAATGAAGGTAACATGTTAATTGAACTCCATAGATCTTTACTATCTTCAATAACAAATTTTGAAAGATCAATACTTTTCAATGAAGTAAGCCTAGATAACCAACTAAAACTATCAACTTTAAACTCATTTCTTGGTCCTATAACATCACCATAACATCCACCAAGATATAAATGTTCCAATCTTGATAAATTCCCAAGATTATATGGAATATAACCACCAAATCCACTACATGAAACATTAAGATATCTCAAATTCTTTAACAATCCAAAAATATTTTGGAATTTGGATACTTGCAAAGTAATTATAACTCAAGTCTAAGTAACTCAAATGTTTCAATTTAACTAAAGAAGGACTTAACTCACCTCCTAAGAGGATTTTTAATGTGATTATCTAACACCCTTTTGTTGGGACCGCGTGTAACTTTATCTAAACTCATTGTCCGCTTAGGGCAAAGCCCTCACGGATTTGTTTTTGGACACCTCCCAAAAGGCCTCATGCTAATGGAATGAGGAGTTGGGTGAGACTTTAAATATGGGACATGTTTCCTCTATTTCTCTGGCGTGGGATTGTTTTGCTTCCCAACACCTTTGTGGAATAGCACCATCAAGAAGATAATTATTGTAATGCAAATCAATTTTCACAACATTTCCTTTTTTTTATCACAATAAATTCCATCATATTTGCAACAATCTTGTCCTACTGTCCATGATGACAAATGATTTGTGTTATCAATTAGACCGTTCTTGAATTCAATAAGAGCTTTTTGATCATTTTCAAAACAAGTTGTATTAGGATAATGATGAGTTTTGGTGTAACAAATTTCAAGATTGATGACAAAAACAAGAATTAGCAAAATGAAGGAATGGTGGTAGTTCATGTTTTTTTTTTAAGTAGACTATAGTTATGTTTTTCTATTTTCTTGAAGTGGTTTTTAACTTATGAATCGAAAACAGCCTTTCTATTTCTCCGTAGATAGTGGTATGGACTGCGTACATCTTTAAGTGTTCTAAATTTGTTGAGAGTTGAAAAATACCATCGAGGATTGTGGTGAAGTGATAAGTACTTATATGTGTTCTAAGTTTGTTGGGAGTTGAAAAATACCATCGAGAATTGTGGTGAAGTGATAAGTACTTATTTATTTTTAATTTAAATATTTTAGATTCGAGTCATGGATATAAAGTCGCGTTTTACCCCATCGTAAAACTTTCTAAAGCTAATTTAAATTAATCAAACTCTAATATGAATATCGAATACGGGAGCAAACCAAAAAAAAAGTTGAAAAATAGAAGTTAATTGAGAAAATTGAATGAAAATAATACACTATGTAGGTTTGATTTTGTCATTAGGCATTTGGATATGAATTTGACTATACATTAGAAAAAGTAATACTCCGTTTATTTTAGTTTGTTTATTTTATTCTTTTTTATTATTTTTTTAAAAATAATGTTTCTTTCTTTCTTTATAATTCTTTTATTTTAATTTTTTGTGTGGCATATTTAAAATTACAAAATTAAAAATATTTTGATACATTATATATATTTTTAAATTAGTATTCTAATACTATAAGATTCAGAATTTTTATTTACTTTTTTACTCTATATCAAATCAAAATAAGATAAACAAATTAAATCTAACTTGTTTCAATATGTTTTGATTTTGACTTAATAAGAAATTTATGTGAGTAAAAAAAAACTCCGAATCTAATGTCGTAAATAAAAATATATAAAACATATTAAAATATTTTTTTATTTTATAATTTTAAATATATTGTATGAAAAATTACAACTAAATTGATACAAAAGGAAAGAGACTATTATTTTTAAATTACACTACAAAAAAATAAGACAAATAAATTTAAACGGATACAATAATATTATTGAAATTTTAGCGTGTGGGTAACTCGTTTTGGTGGAAAAAGTTGGCATGCATTTAAATTTTAATTAATCACGAAATTTTAGAGATAAGAAAAGGTTTGGTGATTTAAATTATTTTTTGTTTAAAATATGTTAATGTTATTTTTAAATAAGTGAGACTTTATAAGTGATATCAATAAAGATAAAAGTGAAATTGTATCATTAAATAATTAACAAATAAAAAAATACGATCTTTTTAGGATGAATAAAAAAAAAATAACGAAACATAAAATGAAACGGAAAGAGTAGTATTTATTTAATTTAGATAATTAATGAATAATTTATTAGCATGTGTCCGTCTTACCATTATTATTAAATAGCATTTATTACTAAATACATTTCTCAAATCATAATTTTTTTTTAAATCCAATGGGTGTAACAGGAAATTAATCATGCTACTTATCATTTCTTAAGGTATGTACTAAATCAAAAATGGATAGGTAAAGAAGTGCATTGAAAGTACATAACGTAATAACAGTCAAATTTAGAGTTCTAAAATATCATTAATTTGATTAATTTAGTAAAATACACTCTTAATTAAAATTTTATTAAAGAATATGTCAAGTTAACAAGAACAAAATAAAACAAAACCAAGATAGTATGCATGAACTTTCATAAGCATCTAAATTCACTTTCTTGAATATATATATTTTTTGGTTTCCCATTTGATGTTCGATGTCAATATTAACGCCTAATTAATTCGAATTCACGTCGCGTAATGCCCATTCGAGAAAAACACTCGTTATCAAGAATTTTTTCATATCATAACTTAAACCTGAGACTTCTGATCAAGGGAGGAACAACTCTACAAGGCCAACTAAAGCAAAAGCTTTAGACCCGTAATTTGGTCCCCCGATTTTTTTATTTCTTATCTAGTGTTCGATATTTATATTGTGGCCTAATTAATTTGAATTTGTGCACTCAACGACCATAAAAAAAAGAAGCACTTTTTAGAAAGATTTTTCTTTTTTCATTCTAGAGCTCGAACTCTCTGCTTCAACTCATAGATGACTATCCGAGAATCACTCACTGTACTATAAAACCACTAAGAGGGATTAGATTACCGACCCATCTTTCTAACTAGAACTTCAGAACATATGTCAAATGTACTTAAAATGTTCTTTAATATTCAAACTTTTCGCTCCCACCGACCGATTGATGAAATAGATGACTACCACAAATATTTATGTTACTTTGTCTGCACTCATTTGTACACGCATTCAAGCTCGAGGCTTGTTCGAAAAAATTCAATCACGCTCGCCTGACACCCTATTTTTCACATAGGTGGAGAGGAGGCCCCTTCGACAACCATTATAGGCTCTATAACTGGTGCGTGAGCCATATAAAAAGTTAAAACTAAAGAGTTGCTAAAAGAAAAAAAAAAGATCAAATGATGTTTTGATACATTTAACAGATGTTTAATTTAAGACCACAAGATTCAAAATCTCCTTATTAAGTAAAAATAGTTTAATCAAATTGAAACAGTCGTAAAGTTTGTGTACACTTGACCCTCCCCTAACATCACTTGTGGAATTTTACTAGGTATTATGTTGTTGTTGTTTACACCAAATATGAAAATCAGGGAGGTTTATGTAATATCTAAAACTACAAGGGGAATATATGCAACAAGTCAAAACTTAAGGGACAAATTTGTGTAATTGGGCTAAATTTCCATTCATTTCCCGGGCTTTTATCAAAATACAAAAAAAGCCTCCCGCTAATTTTGAAATTACTATTTATACCAATTTTGGCGGATACTTTTTTCCATTTGCAGCAATAATTAGGGTTTCAAATTCGGAGAAGTTTCTAGAAAGATGAGTGCCGTCAACATTACGAACGTCGCCGTACTGGATAATCCGGCGCCGTTTCTCAGTCCTTTCCAGTTCGAGATCTCTTATGAGTGCCTCGATGCTCTTCAAGACGGTAAATTTTTTGTCGTTTTATTCCTATTTTTGATGGCAAAATTGTTTGTTTTTGGGAGAAGTTATGCAAAATTTGTATCGGATCTGCACATAGCGGGAGCTTTGTAGTAGATAAGATTGTCTTTTTTCTAATTTATATATATATTTGCGGTAATAATATATTTCCATTTTGATGTCAAAGTTGTTTGTATTTTGGGAAAATTTAGTAGAAGTTGTATATATATATTTTTGCTTAGAATAGATGTCACTTGTCTGGCCTTTCCTTGGATCCTTTGCATAGCTGGAACTTTAGCATACTAGATTGCCTTTTTTGTATTTAAATATATATATTTATTAATAGCGGTGATATAGTCATAATTTTAAATGAATTGTTTTATTTCCAATTTAATGTCAAAATTGTTTGTTTTAGGGAAAGGTTAAGCAAAAGTTGTATATATATTTGCTTATAATAGATGTTTGTGGTTTGACCTTTCTCCGAATCCTGCACATAGGGGATCTTTAGTATATTGGACTACCTTTTTTATATATGTTTGTAGTAATAATGGCGATACAATCATAGTCATAAATGGACTTTTTGTGGTTTTGCATTTATATTTTTCTCTAATGTTGTTTTTTAATTTAATTTAATGAGGGTGATTAATAATATAGAACCTAAGGGTGTGGCCTAGTACTTAATGAAGTGTTTTGAGAACCATGAGGTCTAGATTCGAACTCCAATAGAAACAAAAATCACTAGCTGATTTCTTTCCATATGTCCCAATCTTGGTGGACAGAGTCGTATCTTATACTTGTTGCTGGTGGGAGTTGTCAAGTATCATGTGAATTCATTGAGGTGCGCACAAGCTAGCACAGACACCACCTTTATTTAAAAAAAAAGGGTGATTTATATATATAGCATCCAAGAGTGTCGCTTGGTGGTCATTGAAGTGGATTGAGAACCATGAGGATATGTTCAAACCCTGGCATGACAAAAACACTAGGTTTTTTCTATGCATCTGTCCTAATCTTGGTGGACAAAGTTACCTTGTATCTATTGCTGGTTCCATGGAATTAGTCGAGGTGTGGCAAACTAGCCCAAATAACATGGTTATTAAAAAAGGTGTTTTATACACATATATATTGATTGAAGAATTATAGTAAGAAATAATTGTTAGGTGAGCTTTTGAAATTAAAGCTTATGTTTCTTTAGTTGGACTCCTAGTTGTGTATGTAGTGTTGGGTAGAATTCAATTTTAAGTAGGTAGGGGATATTATTCAATTTGATGATTTCCCGGTTGCGAAGAGATTTAAATTTTTATTTGAGAGGAAGAAATAAGATTGTTGAAATGTTGACTCCCATTTATCGTTGAATTTTAGGAACTTGATTGTTATTTTCAGTGTGGTTAGAGTTTCAGAAAAAGAGTGTTAAGTTATATAGATGTTTATCATGCTGCTTTACCTTTCCAGATCTCTAATGACTTGTTCAGTACTTGTGCTGCAATAGAAAAATAATTGTTCATTAGAAACTATTATCTCTTTGTAGTCTGAAATTCAGAAAAAAGTCTTAAGCATCACTAGTAGAAACTTTTTGCATTTTGAATTTTTAAGGTAGATATTTATGCGAGGATGTTCCAGTAAGGTGACTAGAAGCAAATGGAACCGCATTCATACAAAGTGAAAACATCCTTCTTTTTTTGTTGGAGCAGGGTAAGATGGTGTATAGTGAATGTTTAGCCGTCAAGCTACAAATAGATATGTTGACGAAGTATGAGGCCTCAATGAAATATTCGAGCTTTTCACAATTGAGGAGTAGCATCCGTTCCCTTGTTTTCTTTTGATGCACCCAAAGATTCCAAGTTTTATAGGAGACCAGGTGGAGTTTATAGAGAATCATTTGACATTGTAGACTCTTTACCTTTTGGTACACCCCTTAGTATACAGCCAGCTTTTTCGTCATGTTTATGAATGAAAACACGTTTACCTGATAAAAAAAATGAAAAAGAAAAGGTTTTAAGATGGATATGAATGCATAAGCAGGGAGCTATTACATAGTTGTTGTTCTCATAGCATATCAGTTTTGAACTGAATTTCACTTGCTTTGCTGAGAAATCCTTCGTTTTTTCTAAGTCAGCTTATCAGACTTGTCCCCTTCAATATAAACCGTCCGCTTCAATGAGTTAAATCCATATTGAATCTCTGAGTATCTGAATATCCGAACTGCTTATGTAGTCATGATTCAATTCAGGTCCATTTTGAAGTAATGACTCAACCTTGTGAGTTCTGACCATTTCATTTGTTTCAGATTTAGAGTGGAAGTTAACTTATGTGGGATCTGCTGAGGATGACACTTACGACCAACTCCTAGAAAGTGTATTTGTTGGACCTGTAAATGTTGGGAAATATCGTTTTGTGCTTCAGGTAACCAACTCTTTTTAACTTTGCAACCTAACTTGATTTTGCTTGATGGATTCAGACTTACACGTAAAATCAATTTCCAGGCTGAACCTCCTGAACCATCCAAAATCCGCGAAGAAGATATTATTGGTGTCACAGTATTGCTATTAACTTGCTCATACGCTAGTCAAGAATTTATTCGAGTAGGATATTATGTGAACAATGATTATGATGATGAAAAATTAAAAGAGGAACCCCCTCAGAAGGTTTTGATCGATAGGGTCCAGAGGAATATTTTGGTTGACAAACCTCGAGTCACAAAATTCCCCATTAATTTCCATCCAGAAAACGATGAAAATGGAGAACAAGCTCCTCCTCCTGACAATACTGAAGAAGAAAATGTGCTTGGAGAAGAACCAGTTTCTTCACCCAATCAATGTAACGAGAAAAGTCCTCAAACTTGAGAAACAAGAAGCAAGATGGTCGCTTTGGCTGTCAAATTCTCCCTTCAGAGTTTGATATTTTAATGTATTCTACCATCTTGTTATGATCTACAATTCTACACACCATAGATGGTTAATTTAATTTCTGCATCAAAATGTACACATCAATTGCCGTAGTCATAGCTAAGCCGAGAGCCTGAGACAGTGATTCTCAATCCAAACGCTGATTTGTAAGCAGATTGAATTGCGTATGATTTCTGCAAATGTTTTATCTTTGATTATTATACTAGCTACTTTTCCAGTCTCTTATTTGGTACTTAAATTCCCATTTTGTTTATGTTGACCGAGATAGGCTTTGTTTATGTTACACCCTCAATGCTCAAATTTTCATCTCGTGTTTAATTTCCAGGACATATGATTGATCATATTCAAATTTGAAACAAGTTAAAACTCACCTGCAACAGACACCAGAAAGAGAAGTTGTGTATAGTCCCATGAACAACAACCAAGTCGCTTAATGTTCCATGGAGATACTTGTAAGAAAATTAGATAACCAGGTTCTTAAGATAAGTACCAACGTGACTTCACAAGTTATTTAGATTTTATAGAATACTATGTTAAAACAATCCGTAATCTTGTTAATATAACAATTATGAATGTGCTACTTGAAATGAGTAATAAACAGTGATATTAGTCGTTGGCAATTTGAATCTCCAGCATCTCCTGCTGGTGAGGGCGATAACTAGTGCTCTTATTCAGGAGTGAACAAAGTGGCAATTTCAGATGTCTCACTTCATCTTGGAAAAGCTTTTGAATGACCTTTCTTATTTCCGGATCCTAGCATGGCAGGTGATTTATTCATACCTCTATGATGCCTTAGTAGCTGCCACCAATGAAATTTGTTGATCGCCTTCTTATTGCTATGTTGTTCTTTGTCTACTGGTCTAGTGCTGCTATGTTTCGACTTCTTTGAATGCTGGATATGTTGCATCAGCCCCCGAGCAAGGGTATGAAACTGGTCCCCACCCTTTGGTTTTTTTCCAGCTTGCTTGTCGATTGCTGACTTCCCAAACTTTTCCAAAGCCTTTTCTCCAAATGCTTCATCCTTGCTTGACGAGTAGTGGCCGGGGAATCTTTTCCCTCTCTGCCTCGCCAAAGTTGTTTTTTTCTCATCCTTACCACGATGATGATGATGATGGTGAAATACTACTGCTAGCTTGTCTTTCAACTTCTTCCACCTTCCATTATGTTTCTTTGATTTTTTCGAGTTAGCAGACTTGTAGACGCGTGCAGGACTTGACCTCCTAGATGAAGAATCTGCTGAGTAGTAAGATGGTTCTTCAAGACGGTCAGACCCCGAAGGATCAAGTGACGAGGATCTCTCTCCCTCGCTTTCATGAGCCTTTTCACTACCAATTGAGGATGAGTAACCCTCACTTCCACTGTAGCTTGAGCTGAGCGTATAATCACTTTGACTACTACCTCTCCGAGGATATGATTCATCTCCTCCATAGCTGCTTGTTTCATCCGAGTACTGCATCTTGGCTCGAGCCTGCCTTGGCAAGGAATCATCATTGTCACTACTGTAAGTGCTCCTCTGCTGCAAATCTGTCGAACTGGAAGAGTAGGGTGAGCTTAAATGTGAAACCTCCGATTCCTGTTCATGCAAACGACCTCTTCTCAATCTCTTCATGTGATTACTATTCTTCGGATATTTACTAGGATTCTGGTCCAAGTTTGCATAAGAGCTCCGGGATGGTGTGAATTGACGTAGCTTGTGATTCAATGCTGACCGCCTCATTATTGCCCGCTGTGAATAAGGTGAATCCATTCTTCTCTCATCTGTACCGGACCATGTTAACTTGCTCCCATGATCAATCAATCCTGGAGTGCCTATGTTGTTTCTCGAAATATCTGCTGCACGCATCTGCCTGTCTGCTTTCAATTTTTCTAGCTGCCGTATTTTCGTGTTTGAAGGCATTTGGTTTTGGTTCTGGTTGACCAACATTGCAGGCAAAACAGTAACCCCAGCTTCCATGTTGTGTCGGTCTTGTTGGAAAGAATAACTGTTAGCATAAGGATTCTGTCTTGAAGTACTATTATTTTGATTCTTTGATCGACTCAATGACTCGAATTGGTCATCGATGGACTGGATGCTCTGACCGCTTATGTTTCCTCTCTGTATCTGCCGCGGATGCTCTTCAACCAAATCTAGCTCGGTAGAACTATCATGTTCCTCAGCAGGGAATATGTTTGCTACTATCTTCTGTTGTCTCAACTGATTTGACTGGCAACTACTTGACTCCGGAGGTTTTGGCGATTGATCTGCTGAAATATTTGATATTCTGATTGGAATAGTATATCCCGGATACAGTGAACTTGATGCGCCTTTAGGTTCTTGACTGTATCGAGTAATCACTAGCTGTAGTGAGTCATTCACGAGAGCTCCCTCTATCTTCTTGACGGGACTAGCTAACTCTACTTGCGGCACAAAGTTAGTTACTGGTTTAAAGTTATGTTCAGCTGCATGTTTATCAGCAAGGACAAGGTCCTCAGCATCCATCTGCAAAGCTGCAATGTGCAATTCGAGTTGTTTAATGGCATCATCGGTTGAGAGATGATCACGGTTCTTCAGTCCAGAAAAGTTCTCCGCGGATTGTGTAAGATCACTTGCTGGTCTTTCAGATAAGGAGGGCGCCACAGTTTCTGCACCACTTGTTATGCAACGGAGATCAAGAACTTCTTTTGGCTCTGTACTTTCAGTGTTTCCTGATTGCAATGTTTCTCGTTGAATGTCCCAAGAAAAATTGGCGAACGGACTTTTCTGCTGTTCTTGCAGCGCCACGACCTTTGTAGAACATGGAGCTTCTTTTACAAACGGCTTTTCAACTTTTGGACGCTGGCAAATTCTGCAAAACTTTCTTTTCTTTCCAGATTCTCCCGCGCTGAAGCTGAATTTTGGAGGCAGCGCGCTAGCTGTCTGAGTAATTGGCGCGGCAGGTTCCTGCTTCTCTTTTGATAAAGTAGGGTCCACGACAACCGGCTCCTTTCCATAACTTTGAATACCAGCTGAAGATTTTGATACATCTAATAAAGCAACAGGTTGTTGCTTTACCGTGTCAACCGGCTGCTGAGGCTGAGGTAAGCTGTGCACATGCACCTGACCTGCTATGATCTGCGGACAGTAGGAACTACATGACAAGTATAAACAACGAAGATCTTACAGTAACGGTTCCTCAAGTAAGCAGAGAAGTTTTCCACCATCGGTATTACTCCAAAAGGTCAGTTATCTTTTTGCACAAAGGATGAAAAGAACAAGACAGGTACCTCAAAATGAGCTTTAAGAACATCATTCGTTGTAGTATCGAGTAAGTTCTTTAACATGACTCGCGCTTCATGGTCCAACTGTTCGAAGAAAGAAAAACAAATACTGTCAGAAATAAGGAGGACTATTATAAGGTGATATATCTATAGCATAGATCCGATGTTTCTGAGAGCAGTAAGCAGCAGATTCCCCATATTTTAGGAAACCTGATGGCCGCGTGTGAGTTCTTTCAAGGAAAAGGTTGGACTGATTCGACATAGCTGTTTACTCTTATCCGGTCAAAGTGGTTTTCGTTTACCAGCACGTAGGTTTCTAAATCGCTACTCCAAGATTGCTATCCCAACCATCAAACAGGCCAGAGACCAGACCTAGAACACAACACCATCTAAATAAAGAAGAGAATTTGACCAGTCTACCACTTAAATATGATCCCAAACACCCTGGTATTGGTCTACTAAAATAAGGACAGTCCGATGCACAAAATAACCTGTGTTCACGCATGGTATAGGGAAAGGCCGCAACTCAAGAGTATGATGTATGCAACCTACCCCGACCCAGGCATCAGTGACTGATTCCACAGCTCAAGTATGTGACTTATAGGTCACACAGAGACAACTTACCCCTGCCTCAGAGGTAGAGAGGTTGTTTCCAATAGACCCTCGGCAACTGTAACCTATTACGAGTACAACAACAATATAGCCAGTGTAGTTCCACAAAGTGAGGTCTGGAGAGGGTGCAGCGTGCATAGACCTTACCCCTGCCTCAGAGGTTGAGAGGTTGTTTCCAATAGACCCTCAGCAACTGAAGCCTATTACGAGTACAACCATAAATAAGCACAAAAAGAAACACTTACACCATCAGAGTTCAAGTTCGAAGCACCATCGCTATCATTTCTCAATAAACCATACAATTGCCTTAAAGCAATAAGGTTTGATTTTATGTTGTCAAGGTCCATATTCTCCTGATTGACAAACAAAAAAAACATCATTAAAAATCAGTATTAGGGTACACAAGTACACTGCTATAACTACCTAAACATATCAAAAATAATTTTCAAAAATGTACTTAAATAGACTAAGTTACTCGGACTCTCCAAAACTGTTGCTGCATCAGTGTCGGATCCTCCAAAAATGCACTACTTTTGAAGGATCTGCCATGCACCCCATGACATTTTTGAAGAGTCCGAGCAACATAGTAAATAGATACTCTAATCTAAGTACCCCATTTGCACTAACACATTCAATTATTCACCAACTTCAAGCTAGCGTTTCGCCATAGATTTTAAAGATTTATCTTCAAATATTTTAAAGTTTCCAAAACCTGGCTCAGATTTCGCCAACTTTGGGACTTACACTCGCAAAACTTTAATTCTTTTCCAAAAATAACTCCAAATTCCAAAAATCACAACTTCGACAGTTTCTGTATTTTTATTTTTATTTTGAGACTGTCACTCACTAAACTTCTTTTTTTTTTTTTTTTACTAAATACAACTTCGAAAACTCAAATTTGCACGTTTCAAGTTTCAACTTTAAAATCTATAACCAATCAGAAGCCAAATTTTTAAACTATCAAGTAATGAGAAGGTACAAAGCCAACGTAACACAAAAAATCATATTAAAAAACCCAAAATTCACTAAAAATTTCATATTTTCTTAATCACCAAAACACACAATTTAGACAAATCTAATTGTCAAAGCCATACAATATTTAAGTTTTCCGCGGCAGCTTCTCCAAAAATACACTATTGCATTTTTTGAAAAATCCTACATGCGTCCATTGACATTTTTGAACACTCCAAACAACATAAATTTCTATTAAAATTGTTAAAAAGATGGAATTTTCGTATCAAATTCAGAAATAAAAGAAAATAAAATTACCTTAATCTTCATATTTCATACAGATTAAGAAAAAATAATTCTGAAAATTTTTGGTTTACGCTCCTATTAACTGTATAGTTACAAAAGGGTTTATTTGCTGACACCTATAACCGCTTTATTTGAGTAGTACCTTTTTAATATTTGAACTCCTTATAAAAAATATTATTTCCTCCTTTTCGAAAAAAAAAGACATATTTTTTTCTAATTCGTTTAAAAAAGAATGTTTATTTTTTTTGTGACACTTTAATTTCAATTTTCTACGTAACCTGTTTAGAATCACAAGTTTAAAGGACATTTTAGTATATTTAACATAATTTTAATTTAAAATTTTATCAAACTCCGTGTCATTCCAACTTGGTCTCCAACAGGCCGACACTCCGCCTGCACCCGCCACGCCGTCTCCAGCAGCCGCAGCCCCAAGCGAAATCCGGTGACTTCTAACCTTTGTTATTTCGTTATTTCATATTGCATTTTAGTTCATTCTTTCATATTCCATTCTTAGTACTATGCTCGTAGTAGCCCGTGTACCTTGACTTGCGTGGGATTTGTGAACATTGCCTGTTGTCTGTTGTTGCTGTTGCTGTGGTCGCTTCTTAGTTTTGCTTCGGGAGTATTCCTTTGAACGTGTGTGTGTCTTGTATATCCTTGTTGCTGCTTTGATATTGCCACCGGGTATATCCTTATATTTTCCTACTTTTTCGTGTAGTTGTGGCTGTGGGTGGTAATGGGTGGTTAGGGTCATGTCCGAGGGGGTTGGGGCGTGGGGCTGTGGTGGGGGCGGGAGATGGGGAGAGAGCGGGAGTGGGTGGGAGGCCAAGGTTTGGCTGAGGGGGGGTAGTGGGGGGCGCGTGGATAGCGACGGTAGGCTGAGGGTTGGGTCTTGGAATATAGGGACCCTTCAGGGGAAGTCTATAGAGCTGGTGAAGATTCTTAGGAAGAGAAGGATCAACCTTGCGTGTGTCCAAGAGACCAAGTGGGTAGGGTCTAAGGCTAGGGATGTAGACGGTTACAAGCTGTGGTACTCTGGGAGCGACAGGCGTAGGAATGGAGTTGGCATCTTGGTAGATGAAGAGCTTAGAGGTCAGGTAGTGGAGGTGAAGAGGATCAACGATAGGTTGATGACTATTAAGTTGGTCATTCGGGGGTTTACCCTGAACGTGTGTAGTGCCTATGCGCCGCATGTGGGATCGGAGGGGGAGGAGAAGATGCGGTTCTGGGAGGCTTTGGAGGAGGTGGTGAGAGGCGTGCCCAGTTCGGAGAAGATTGTTGTAGCAGGGGATTTCAACGGGCACATCGGGGCGCTACCGAGAGGCTTTGGGGATGTGCATGGTGGTTTTGGTTTTGGGGAGAGAAATGAAGAGGGTGCGACCCTATTGGAGTTTGCGAGGGCGTTTGGGCTGGTGGTGGTGAACTCGGGCTTCCCGAAGAAGGACGAGCACCTGATCACTTTTCGGAGCGCGATAGCCAGGACCCAGATTGACTTTTTGTTGCTTAGGAAAGGGGATAGGGCGTTGTGTAAAGACTGTAAAGTCATCCCGAGTGAGAATCTTTCGACCCAACATAGGCTCTTGGTTATGGATTTGGGTATAAAGAAGAATAGAAAGAGGAGGAGTAAGGAGTGTAGACCGAGAATTAAGTGGGGCGGCTTGACGCCAGTGAATGCGTGGGAGATAGGGGAGAGGTTGGCGGGAATGGGGGTGTGGGAGTGTAGGGGGGACGTGGATAATATGTGGGACAGGGCGGAAACGTGCATCAGGGAGAATGCAAGGGAGGTGTTGGGTGTTTCTAGGGGCCGGGCCGGACATCATCGGGGGGATTGGTGGTGGAATGAAGAGGTGGGGAAGAAAGTGGAGACCAAGAAAGAGGCGTATGCTAAGTTGGTGGAAAGTAAGGACGAAGAAGAGAAGCGGGTAAACAGGAAAGAGTACAAGCTAGCGAGTAAGGAGGCGAAGTCAGCGGTCACGGCAGCTAAGACGGCCGCTTTTGAGAGCTTGTATGCAGGGTTACAGGGGAAAGGAGGGGAGAAAAAGTTGTTCCGACTCGCTAAGGCTAGGGAGAGGAAGGGTCGTGACCTCGATCAGGTGAGGTGCATTAAGGGGGAGGACGGTAGAGTGTTGGTGGAGGACGGTCACATAAAGAAGAGATGGCAGTCGTACTTTCATACGCTCTTGAATGACGAGGGGGACAGAGCTATTGTGTTAGGGGAACTGGAGCACTCAGGGGAGTGTCGGGATTTTAGCTATTGTAGACGTTTTAAGGTAGAAGAGGTTAGACAGGTAGTCCGCAGGATGCGAAGGGGTAGGGCGACGGGGCCGGATGAGATACCGGTGGAGTTTTGGAAGTTCGTTGGAGAGGCTGGTGTAAGGTGGTTGACTGCATTGTTCAATGAAATTTTCAGGACGACAAAGATGCCCGAGGCGTGGAGGTGGAGTACCATGATCCCCCCTCTATAAGAATAAGGGGGACATTCAGTGTTGCAATAACTATAGGGGGATTAAGTTACTGAGTCACTCTATGAAGATATGGGAGAGAGTGGTCGAGGTGAGGCTGAGACGGATAGTGTCTATTTCGGAAAACCAGTTCGGATTTATGCCCGGTCGCTCGACGACGGAGGCAATCCACCTGGTACGGAGGTTGGGGGAGCAATATAGGGAGAGGAAGAAGGATCTGCACATGGTGTTCATCGACCTGGAAAAGGCGTACGACAAAGTCCCCAGGGAAGTGCTTTGGAGATGCTTGGAGGTGAGAGGAGTACCGCAGGCATATATACGAGTAATTAAGGATATGTATGAGGGAGCGAAAACCCAGGTGAGGACGGCGGGAGGAGACTCAGAGCATTTCACTGTCCTGACAGGATTGCATCAGGGATCTACTCTTAGTCCCTTTTTGTTTGCGTTAGTAATGGATGTGTTAACGCGGCGTATCCAAGGGGAGGTGCCGTGGTGTATGCTTTTTACAGACGATGTAGTCCTGATAGATGAGACTCGAGGGGGTGTGAATGACAAATTAGAGTTGTGGAGGCAAACTCTGGAGTCTAAAGGGTTCAGGGTGAGCAGAACCAAGACAGAGTATGTGGAATGTAAGTTTAATGACGTGAGGCGGAAGAATGAGGTAGTAGTGAGGCTAGAAGCACAGGAGGTAGGGAAGAGGGATAAGTTCAAGTATCTCGGGTCCGTGATCCAGAGTAACGGTGAGATTGACGAGGATGTCTCGCACCGTATTGGGGCGGGATGGATGAAGTGGAAACTCGCATCGGGGGTGCTTTGTGATAAGAAGGTGCCGCCCAAGCTTAAAGGCAAATTCTATAGGGTGGTAGTCCGTCCGGCCTTGCTGTATGGAGCGGAGTGTTGGCCAGTTAAGAACTCCCACATCCAAAAAATGAAGGTGGCAGAAATGCGGATGTTGCGCTGGATGTGTGGACTGACCCGAGGGGATAGAGTTCGGAATGAGACTATCCGGGAGAAGGTTGGTGTGACTTCAGTGGAGTGTAAGATGCGGGAAGCACGATTGAGATGGTTCGGACACGTGAAGAGGAGGGGCATGGATGCCCCGGTCTGTAGTTGTGAGAGGCTAGCGTTGGATGGTTTTAGACGGGGTAGGGGTAGACCGAAGAAGTACTGGGGTGAGGTGATTAGGCGGGACATGGAACAGTTACAGCTCACCGAGGACATGACCCTAGATAGGAAGGTCTGGAAGATGCGAATTACGGCAGAGGATTAGGGCCAGTTCGGGTCGCTAGTGTAGGGAATTAATTGGTGGGGGTGTATTCCTGTTATGATTCCGTATTCAGTGTTTCGTGTTCCGTGTTCCATGTTTATTACGAATCTGTGTGCTTTCCTCTGCTTTATATTCCTGCATTCCTGCTTTACTCTGTTTTATATTCCCTATGGGTGCCGTATCTATGTTATGTCATCTTCTTCTGTGCTGTACTATG
The DNA here is from genome assembly GCF_002878395.1 of Capsicum annuum. Lineage (NCBI taxonomy): Eukaryota > Viridiplantae > Streptophyta > Magnoliopsida > Solanales > Solanaceae > Capsicum > Capsicum annuum. Next base: position 1,162,308 of record NC_061121.1, read on the forward strand.
TGTTTGTGTGATATCTCGTGACTTGAGCCGGGGGTCTTTCGGAAACAGCCTTTCTACTTCATCAGAGGTAGAGGTATGGACTGCGTACATCTTACCCCCCAGACCCCACCAAGTGGGAATACACTGGGTTTGTTGTTGTTGTTGTATCAAACTCCGTGTCATATCAAAACATGTCAGTTTTTTTTTAAACGAAGGGTGTATATTTTAATTAATTTAACTTTTTGCTTAATTTCATCTAATGAATATATGTCACGGAGGAAGGAAATAAGATAAATAAAAAGTATTTAATTAGAATTATTATTGTCGTTTTAGAAAATTGTTAATGTATGTTCAATCTGAAAATAAATGCATGTGTTTGAATTTAGTATTCAGTTTTATTTAACCATAATTAGTTAACATGTATTTAGCTTCATTGAATTTTAAAATAAAAATATGTATACCATTATCTATTTACATATAATAACAAAAGCAAAAACGACACATGTCATTACCATAAAAAAAATAGTATTTTAATTAAAAATTAAATCTATTTATATATAATAACAGAAAAATAATAACTTTTAAAAAAACTTTAAGTGCCAATCCAAAATCAAAACCTCAACTTAACTTCTCCAATTAAATCACGGTTTTTAACTCCACTTTTGTAGCAACTGCTCCTTTTTAATTGTAACTACTGCATCAGTTTTTGTTATTTATATATAATAACAAAAGCAAATACGCCACATGTCATCACCATAAAAAATAGTATTTTCATTAAAAATTAAATTTAAATAATAATTGAAAAATAATAACTTATTACAAAACTTTAACTGTAAATCCAAAATCAAAACCTCAACCTAACTTCTCCAATTAAAAAAAAATAGTTAGTTATATATATGAATCTAATTATTTTTACTTATTAAATGAAAGAACCAAATCTTTCCATAAAATATGCAATACTTGTTTGCTACATATCCGTTTCAAAATCTTTTTTTGTGGAACTATATTTCCACAAAGTTAGCGTAGAAGATAACACAACTTTAATAAAATCATATTTTTTTAATTCACATTCTATTTATTTTTTAAATATTGTTAATTATTCTTATTATAAGATAACCATAGTATTTTAAAATGAAAGAACCAAATCTTTCCACAAAATATCCAACACATGTTTGCTACATATCCGTTTCAAAATCTTTTTCTGTGGAACTATATTTCCACAAAATTAGCGTAGAAGATAACACAACTTTAATAAAATCATATTTTTTAATTCACATTCTATTCATTTTTAAGTATTGTTAATTATTCTTATTATAAGATAACCATAATATTTTAAAATCTTATCTTTTAGATAATCACAGTATTTTAGAATCTTATCTTTTCTAACAAATTAATATTATATTCAATTTTAAATTAGAATTAAATTTTAGTTTGCATGAAATTCAACTTTATAATCTATTATATATATCCCTTTAGTGATACATATACTAGTGTGATCTTTCTTCTTCTCCTTTTATTTATTATTTTTATCTTGAGAGAATTTTGTACGATCGTTTTATTCACAAATATATTGATTAATTTTTTATCCATACATCAAAACTATTTTGTTGTATACATACACCGTAGAAATATAAATATTATTCGCAAGTTTATTACTAATAAAGTCATATTTATGTCCTTCCTTATTCTCAAGTTTACTATTGATATGTTTTTCTTATACTTAAAATATTTTAATATACATTATTTATTTTGCCATAGAAATTTCTACTGTGGATAAAAAGCCAGTAAGTAATGTTCATCAGATTTCTCCAAATAACTATCAAGGTTTGTTGTTAATGTCTAATTTTTCTTTTTAATTATTTTATTATTATATATATTTAACATTATATTTATCTTTTTTATCATAGACATGGATAAAAAGATTATAAATAATGCTCATCACCAAGGTATGATGTTCATGCTTGATTTAACTTTTAAATTATTTTATTGTTATTTATAATTAACATGCTATTTATCTTTTATCACATAGGATAAAAAAATTATAGACAATGCTCATCTAATTTTTTTAAATAACTGTCAAGGATGTTATTCAAGCTTAGTTTAAATTTTAACAACTTTATTGTTATTTGATTAACATTATTAAGGAAGTTGATTTTCCCCAAATACGATGTACAAAAATATGTCAAAAATACGAAATAAGTATTTAAAAAATCAACAAGTACAATGAAGGCTCAAAGCACGTATACGGGATTTGTTATATTATTTGTGTGGAAAATGAATGCAAATATATTTCATTGTACATAAATATTATTGTACCACATTTTCTTTTCTTTTATTTATTCCTTTTTAAGCATAGAGACAGATATGAAATATACTATATTACTTTAAAATATTTACTTTCTTAGAATATAATATTGAATTGTTCTTTCGTTTGGGGTGTGATGGAGAAGGGAGGTGGGGGGCTGATAGACCAATGAAAACTCTAGGAAGAACTAACATTTAGCTGGGAAGGATTTAAAAAGCTGAAGATAATTACGAATCTTTTATGTTTTATGTGTTAGTATTAAAGGTATGAGATTTTCGCAAATTTTACAGAAATAAAATGAATATAATGAACAATAAAACACAAATTTAGATTGAACAATCTATTTGAAATAAGAAAATAGAAAGTTCAACTACTTATAGCATGTAACTAAAAAAAAAAAATTAATTCAGTTTCAAATTATAAAAAATATAATTAGATACGGTAGGGGAAATGTGCAAAGATTGGGGAATTGGGGAGATAATATTTTAAACTAATTTTAAAATATAATAAAGTAATTAGATAATGCATATACTAATACCATAAATTTTAAACTAAAGAGATGTGAACAACATAATAAAAACAAAACAATAAAAAATCATAAAATATATCTATTTTAGCTAATAAGTTTATGATTGTATAAAGCCAAGTATTAACCTAATAAAAATTCATATTAACAATCTAATAGTTTTAAATAGTGAACAATTTAATAAAGAAAAATATGAAACATAAAAGGTTTTTTAATTATATGAAGCGTATTTTTTTTTTTTCAAATATAAATTTGGTTATGGGGTTGTGATGGTGTTGGACCGGGTGGATGGGGTGGGGGTGGGAAGCGGTTCGATTTGAGGATGTACATTTTATTGAGAAACAATAGGATTATTGAATTTTGAAAAATAATATGATTTAACATATTCGAAGAAGACACACAATTTAAAGTGATTTAGAAATAACAATCATCATTTTTTTAAAAAGATTAGTTTGTTATTCATTAGATAAATATACATTTTATTTGAAAAAAGCAAGGATAAGAAAGAATAACAAATTAATTTTTGTAGCAACTGCTCCTTTTTAATTGCAACTACTAAGTCAGTTTTTCTTATTTATATATAATAACAGAAGCAAAAAACGCCACATATCATCACCATAAAAAATAGTATTTTTATTAAAAATTAAATTTAAATATTAAAATAATTATTAAAAAATAATATCTTTTTAAAAAACTTTAACTGTCAATCCAAAATCAAAACCTCAACCTAACTTCTCCAATTAAATCACGTTTTTTAACTCCACTTTTGTAGCAACTGCTCCTTTTTAATTGCAACTACTAAGTCAGTTTTTGTCTCCTTATATAACTATTATTCTATATAATTATATATAATCAGAAAACTCTATTATTGAATTGTAAATTTGTAACTTTCAATTTTCAGAAAACTCTATAATCAGAAAACTTTTCTTCCACGCCTTCAATTTTTTTTATTTAAAAAAAATAAAAAAATTGATTATGTTTTTTTAAACATTCAATCGGTGCTTATGAATTGGTTCAATGAAGTGTTATCAATTTTTTGAAGATAGGATGGTTTTATGTGTTTTTGGTGAAACAGATATGATAGTTATGCATCTGAATATTCTTTCGTTTAAGATCCATAAGTTTTTTTTTTTGTGTGTGTGGGGGGATGGGGGGTGGGGGTGGGGGGCAATATAAAAAAATATATAAAAAATGTATGAAAATTATATAATTATTGTATAAAATGTGTAAAAAAATGTACAGTTATTGTATAAATTCTGTATCAAAACAATATAATTTTCGTATAGAATATTTATATGTATAAGATATGTGTAAAATCTGTATAGAAGGTATGTAGAAACGGTATAGAACAAGCCAGTAAATTGAAATGGCTAGAAAGTGAAATTTAAATTTCAATTTTATACATATATACATATTTGATAGAACTATACAATTTCTATACATATATCTTATATAGATACATATTCTATTTAATAATTATATTAATTTTATATAATTTAATTATTATTTTTAAATAGTAAAATAAAGCAGAATATTTGATCAGTTAAAAAATTTACAACAAAAAAAATTAAAATATTTTTAAAAGGGCTGAATTTTTCAAGTTGAATACTGTATCAGTATTGTATATGAACTGTATATGGATTACGTAGGCCAAAATGACCCAAATTAGAAAATAACTATAAAACAGAAATAGTATATCCGACTAATTATTTTTTAAAAAGTTTTAAAACTTGAACTATTTATTTTAAAAAGTGTTATAGAATATCTTTTTCCCTAAATTTAAAGACTCTAGTCAACCAAAGTACAATCCAAGAAACATTATGAAGGTTAATTTAAAGAATTAGTCAAAAGTACAATTTAAATTTGCCCTTATAATTTGACAATCAATAGATTTTTGAAAAGGTATTACAAACATACCACTAGGCATCAATCATATCATAGCCTAGGTATTACAATCAATTGTTGGAGTATTTATTGGTATTTTAAAATAAGTAAATCATTGATTTTTTTTTTAATTTTATCCTTATGATTTGACAATCAATTACTTTTTGAAAAGATATTACAAACTACCACTAGGCATCAATCATATCATAGCCTAACAAATTCTCAAACTTCCTACCTGCCACACACTTAAAATTGAGATGAGATAAGCATCCAATATTTTCTGAATTATAATCAAAATTGCTATGATATAATTTCACAAAAGTTTTATTATTCCTTAACTAAATTTTAGTAACATATTTTTATCAACTCACCTTTTGTGCTGATATGACACATTTATTACATAAAAATGGAGTTCACATCAAAGATATGACATGACATCGATCTTTATTACATAAAAAAGGAGCCCACATCAAAGATGTCACACCTGCTAAAAAAGTGCGACGTCAATTAAAAATAATGACAAAAATATGCTAAAATTGAATTCAGAGTCTTATGCAGTTGGAGTTTATCGAATCAAATTTGGTTATGGTTTCAGAGTGAAGTTTAAGTGTGTCGTAACAAATTTGATCACAATTCAGGATACTGATGCTTTACTCTTAGAGGTCATTTGGTGTGACGTATAAGGGATAAGTTGTCACGCCCCAAAATCCCATCGGGCCGGACTGGCACCCGAAGCCGAGAAGGCCCGGGAGAACCCGTTCAAATACCTGTACTTTCACTTACATGTCACCAAAAATTGGACAGCACTTCGTTGCATATAGAAGGATCTAATTACCTGTATCAGCACAACAAGCACAAATATATATATATATATATACTTGGCCGTCGGGGCCACCACATATACAAATATAACATTACTATATAAACTTCCATGACTTTACCCTTCCTTATATCTACAAAGCCTCTAGGATATACATGACATAACTAGGGTCGGGACAAACCCCCGTCCACACATGACTCATGTACAATAACAAAACATAAAGAACCGACTCGGAAAGCTCCGAAGCAAACTGGAGCTCACCAACAATAGCTGTATGACCTGGCTCCTACTTGTGCGGTGTATGAGCTGAGGTACCTGTGCCTGCAGCATGAAATGCAGGTCCCCCGTGAGGGACGTCAGTACGAAATATGTACTGAGTATGTAAAGCTGTAAATAATCACATATGATATAGGAGCTCAATAGAAATCAGAAACAAGTGAATAAGTCGTAATAGGAGTGGACCACACTTACTAGAACCTGTGACAACCTGTACATTGTATTTATTCAATCACTTTACCTTCGTTCTTATCGTCTTTGTAATCATTACTGTACTGTACTGTGACCATTAGGCTGCCTCCAGTACATATCAACTGGGATCGACCCATGCTAGGCTTATGCCCCTGGGATACCACCCATAAACACATACATAGGGATCGACCCATGCTAGGCTTATGCCCCTGGGATACCACCCGATAAGAGAGAACTTCCATCACTTAGTTCAATTAATCTTTGAGATTGTTATTTCGGTCGCCACCACATTTCTTATACTTTGAAACAATGATACATCAATAGGAACCAAGTAATAGACCTTCTATACAATAACGATGTAATAAAGACTCATTGGTACATCAACAATGTGTTTCAGAATCATCAATATCACAACAATGAAATAGGAGCCTTTTGGTATATCAATGAAACATTTTGACACTTTATAGAATGGAAACAACTTCGTTGGTAACGTAGAACAATACATGTTTTTGGACAACCTCGGAATCTTACTTGATGGAACATTGGTGTTTTCATGCCAAAGAACATTGTTAGAGTATGCTTTACATACCTCGTCGTAGATTCGGATACCAATTCAACACAACTTCCCGCCTTTACAAATCACTTATCTACAATGAAATGTTTGGCATCTAGTATTAGCAACCCAACACCACAATTCTCTTCCATAATTCCATACTACCAATATTTGCAAAACATTCCAAAAACCAACTTGAACAATAGGTTTATGTGTATATATATATATATATATATAATCATCATTTCAATACCACTTCATCAATATCACATCATCACACCAAATTCCTTCACAATTCAATATAATCCAACATCATTTCCCAATCATCTTTCAACAACAATCAAATAACATACTTCTTATGCTCACATGCATATATATATATATACATATCCATATAAATAACACCAACATAATTTACATCCTTACCATAAAATGGCCCTTTTGATTTCGAAGTCCTGTTGGCACAAATAAGGGGTGCTTCTCGAAGCCCTTGAGATGGTGAACACAACTACGGAATCAATTTGGATTTTCTACGGTTGAATCACACGATAATTGGAGTTGAAATTTGGCTAGGGTTTCTTAGTCTTCAATATGGATAATAAATAATGGATATGAGGCTAAGTATATGTATATAATGACCAATTTTCGTTCATGAGGTGATGGAAAATGACCATATTGCCCTTAAAAATTTAAGTAAATCCGAATCTGTCCATGGTGGACTGTTTTAATAGGCCAAAGTAAATCGGCCATAACTCTTTGCTCCGATATCGGATTTGGGTGAAATTGGTATCTCTAGAAAGATAATTCAAAGATATTTCATTTCATATAAAGTAGGCCACCCAGTTCGTCTTCTACAAGGCGTTATGATCGTTTGAAGTTGACCCTAAAAATCTGTTTTGAGAGGCTGAAGTAAAACGAGTATAACTCCTTACTCAGATGTTGAATTTGGATAAAACAAATTGCATTGGAAAGAAGACTCAAAGATCTTTCTTTTGATATGTGGTAGCTCTCCCAGTTCATTATATTGAGGGAGTTATGATCGTTCAAAGTTGACCCAAAAAACTGGTAGGCCTCAGTAGTTTGTGTGCAGGAAATTTTCCTGCACATTTACTGTTCACACATCCCGGCCACCGTTTTATAGTTTCGAACGTGCTCGATTATATCCAAAACTTATCCGTTTTTGGAAATCTTTATATCGTTGGAAAGCTTATTCAATAACCTTCGTATGGAACCATCGACGGGAAAATTCTGGTATAAATAAAGTCGATTCCTATACACATATAATCAAACTATACACTTGAAACCATCTCAAAATAATCAATACTCATACTTAAACTCCTATATACCTAACTTAGGATCAATACATATACTCCAACACATATAACAATGGCTAATGCACGTAATTAAGTACGGGGTGTTACATAAGTAGTCTCGGGATAAAATGATTATGATCATTTTATCCCATGTTTGATTGGTGTATTAGTCAATACTGAAATAACTTATTCCACCATTTACACTATAATGATGGAATAAGTTATCCCATATGCATGGTGGGATAAGTTATCCTAAATAATCCCGAGATAACTAATCCCGAATAACTATTTCCCAACCAAACGACCCTTATAAAATTAAAGACTTTTACAGCTCGAAGACTTTTCTTTTTCAAAAAAAGATACAATCTTTTTCCACAAAAGGGGTCCCTTTTAACTATTTCAATATTCATTTTTACATTTCAAAATAGGTGTGTTTGCTCTCCTCTCTCTAAGTAGAACATATTAACAAAAGGGGTCTTTCTAACAAGTTCAAGACTCCTTTTGAAGAAAAAAGAAGGTATATACATGGAGAATATTGAAGAAGGATTGTTGTTGAAAGAAAGAGAGTTAGTAGTTGAATTGAGATGGGGAGTAATATGGGAGGAAGTGAAGGAGATTGGTTACTTGGCTGGTCCAATGATAGTTGTGACACTTTCACAGTATTTGTTGCAAACAATATCATTGATGATGGTTGGTCATTTAAGTGAACTTTCTCTATCAAGTACTGCCATTGCTGTTTCTATTGCTGGTGTCACTGGCTTCAGCTTTCTTGTGAGTACATTTTTTATTTCATTCTATTTTTTTTTATTACAAGGTTAATTTTTTCTTTTTTTTTTTTGGGATAAAAATAAAAATTTATGTTAAATTTATGTTGTTAATATTTTTTTCTTAATTTATGTGTCAAAATTCAATAATTCATTTATTATCAAACTAAGGGAGTAGTATTTAACTATGTTTCAGTTTAAGTGACACCCTTTATTTCTAGGATAAAATAAAAAAATGAGCCACAAAATAAAAAAAGTGATCAAAATAGGCCATCTATTTAAAAAGTTATCAAAATAGACTTTTTATTTTGTGGCTCATTTTGATTCCGAGTGACCTATTTTGATCTTTTTTTTTATTTTGTGGCTCATTTTGATTCTGAGTTGAAACATTACCAAATTACGTGACACCAAAATAGGCCACCTATTTAGAAAATTACCAAAAATTGGTTAAACGTAATAATTTATTACGTTTTCTATTTTTTTTCTTAATGATCAAAACTAACACAGTTGATTTTTTAAAAAACATAAGAAATTATTATGTTTTATACGAAAATTGAGATAAAAAAAATAATAATTCGTCACATCACTAAAAAAAAAACAAAAAAGTAACTTATGTTGTTCCTTTTTGCACCTGGGCTACCTGAGGAGTATATCAAATGGGGGTTAAATAATGAATTGAATAATTTTGTGGTGGACAGCCAACTTAAAAAATTGATATAGCTGTAAATTGTCCCCACATTTCCTTTTTTTTTTTTTTTTCTCTTTTATGTTAATCACACTAATCTAATTTAAAATAAAATCAATTAACTATATAGCTACATAAATAGAAGTATATTAGAAGACACATGTAATATATTTAGAGGTCATTTGTTTGGATGTATTAAGTAGGTGTTTGGCCATAAAAATTAAAAAATTTTGAAGTTAGAGTTGTGTTTGGTTATGTATTTTTAAAAGATGTGTTTTGACTTTTGAAAATTTTTTTTTAAATTTAATTTTATACTCCAAATTTTTTAAAACTATCAAAATTGCCCAACTAATTTATCTACTGATTATTCTCATGAATGAAAAGAATTTTACATCAATGATGAAAGGGGTCCAGAGCTTAAAAATGAAAATATACCTACAAATAATGAAAATATACCGGCCTTTTAGCTTAAAAATCTTTATTTGTTGTTCAAAAATGTCTTTTATCGAGAATAAATGTCTTTTAAAAATATATCCAAACTTGATTTGTTGTTCATAAAAAATGTTTTCTTTCTGGATTTGCTCCAAAACTCATTTAAACCATTTAAGGGCCTTTTATGTAATATTAAAAAAAAATTAGTGTTATAAGTAATAAAAAAAAAAAAACTTGGAATTGGAGTTGAAAAAAAGTGAAAACATCAAAGAGTTGTTTTCACTTTTTTTCAAAAAAATTTTGAAATATTTTGGAATATCTATGGCCAAACACCATGATTCCATAAAGTGAAAATTTTTTCCGAAAAAAAGTAAAAAATTTAAATGGCCAAACGACCTCTAAGTTTGAATTTTTTTTTTTTTACATTATTTTTATTATATATGTTTGAGTTTTTCATTTTCAATTCCTATTTAATTAATTAATATGATATAATTCTTATATCTATATTATCGATTATTGTACATACAATTCTCAGTCATAACATACAACGTATATATGAATAATTATAGTCGTTTGATTTATGAACAAAGTTATTAATTACTACGAAATGTAAGAATTAAGAATAAAAGTTAACAATTATTAACTTATTTAGCGAGATGTGTATTCAATTAAAAAATATTTGATATAATATAAATTTTATATATACTATGATTTTTAGATTGATCTTAAAGAAAAAACACAAAAAGTCAAAAAGCTAGAAATTAATTTCAAGAAAAACACAAAAAGTCAAACAGATAGAAATTAATAGTATAATATGTTGTTCTTTTAGGTGTTTTGTCACTATAATACGTATAAATTATTCATGCTGAAAAACTGGTATAAAGTAACATCAAATGCAAAAAGGGTTAAACGTAAGTAAAACTTACGTTTTAGAATAAATTTTTAAAAAGTTACCTTTTAGTGATGTGACAAATCACTATTTTTTTACCTTGATTTTCATGTAAAACGTAATAATTTCTTACGTTTTATATATTTTTCTGACAAAACGTAAGAAATTATTACGTTTTACATTTCTTACGTTTTACAAATAAATATGTAAAACGTAATAATTTCTTACGCTTTTTAAAAATTCAACTCTATTAGTTGACCGTTGAGAAAAAAATGAAAAACGTAATAAATTATTACGTTTAGCCTATTTTGGTAACTTTTAAAATAGGTGACCTATTTTGGTCATTTTTTTTATTTTGTGGCTCGTTTTGGTTCTGAGTTCTTTCTTTTACTATTCTTTGTCTAGATTGTTTAATCTTGAGCCGGGTCTCTCTATCTCACCTCTGAGTTAGTGATATGGACTGTATATACTTACTCCCTCCGAACCCCACTTGGTATGTTGTTGTAGAGTGGGTTAGGTCTTGCATTGATCAGTTTATATGAGCTTGGGTAATTATGTCTTCAAGGGCAAGCTTTTGGGGTTTGATTAAGCCAAATATCATATCTTTATGTGGTATTAAGCTAAGTTTATCCTTGTTTGGCCTTCTGCTCCACGCCCGAGTTGCGCTCTGGCATGAAGGCAGTGGCGGAGCCAGGATATTCACGAAGGGGGTTCATAAGGGAACATACGAACTAACCGAAGGGGTTTAACGTCTAATCTATATACGTAAAAAATAATTTTAACTATGCATATATAACTAGATTGTAGTTTTACATGATGAGAGAATTTTGAATGGGAATAAGGTACAACAGAGTTACCTATAAACTAACTATGTTGCTCTAAACTTTCAAAAATGATAGCTTGTGGAGGATCCGACACACACACGACAATATTCTTGAAGAATCCGAGCAAGAGTAAGAATGTGTTTCACTAGAGTTAAAGAGCAGAATTTTTTGGTTCAACTTAGAGGGCGTAGTAGTTATACTCTTGTGTGGTTAACAAGCATTGCTTGTAAAAATGAAGAAATTGTGGAGTAACAAGTACACTTTCACCATTATTTGCGTCTCGCTAGTGACTAAAATCTAAATCTGTCATATAGTTGGGATTGGCCAGTGCACTAGAAACTCTATGTGGACAAGCTTTCGGAGCCAAGCAATATCAAAGACTTGGTACTCAAACATACACGGGCGTGTTCTCTCTCTTGCTTGTTTGCATTCCCCTCGCAGTTCTATGGATGTACGTGGGAAAATTGCTTACTTACATCGGGCAAGATCCTCAGATTTCTCATGAAGCCGGAAAGTTCATTAAGTGGCTGATTCCTGCTCTCTTTGCTTACGCGACTCTTCAGCCACTTATTCGGTACTTTCTAATGCAAAGTATGATTGTTCCAATGCTCGTAAGCTCTTGCATTACGATATGCTTCCACATACCTCTGTCTTGGGTGCTAGTGTTTAGCTCTGGCTTAGCTAATATCGGCGCAGCAGTGGCTATTGGTATATCGATGTGGTTGAATGTCATAATCCTTGCTTCGTACATGAGGTGGTCTCCTGCTTGCGCAAAAACTCGCGCACCACTGTCATGGGAGACCGTCGAAGGAATGAAAGAGTTCTTTCAGTTGGCTATCCCTTCTGCTATCATGATTTGGTAGTTCAACGACCTCGCTCCACCTTTTTTAATAATTTTAAATACATTTTACCTAAGTTCCTTGGACTCTTCAAAAATGTCTACGGGTGTATTTTTGAAGGACCCGACACGGGTGCGGCAACATTTTTGTAGAGTCCGAGCAACTTAGCATTATAACTTCACATGTCATCTTACGAAACTCATGCTAACGTGTTGTATTTTGTAGTCTTGAGTGGTGGTCGTTTGAGCTGCTCATCTTACTATCTGGACTATTGCCGAATCCCCAGCTTGAAACTTCAGTACTGTCTGTATGGTATGTTCTAAATCTCTTTCTGTGTTGCTCAGACTTTCCAAAAATGTTGCCACACACGTGTCGGGGCCTCCAAAAGTACATTACGTTTGGAGGATGTAACACGCACCAGGTAACATTTTTGAAGAGTCCGAGTCAAACATAGATCTCGCGCTTGTAAATGATTGATTCAGTTAGTAATATGATCTACAAGGTCCTAAAATTGCTTGTGACGTTCCATGGCGCAGCCTGAATACTATTTCTACTTTTTATGCAATTCCATTTGGTCTCGCTGGTGCTGTAAGGTACGTTTGAATATCTAATCGATCCTTCCCTTCCAACGTAGTTTTTTTTTTCTCCCCTCAATATGTGGTTATTGAACTCCGATTTACCTTCAGCACTCGAGTTTCTAATCAATTAGGAGCTGGAAATCCTCAAGGAGCTCGTGTATCTGCTGTTTCCGTAATGCTAGTTGCAGCAACAGAGACAATACTAGTAAGCACAAGTTTATTTGCTTGTCGAAACATTTTTGGCTACGTTTTCAGCAACGAGAAGGAAGTTGTGGACTACGTCGCAAACATGGCTCCCCTTCTATGTCTATCGGTCTTAACCGACAGCTTTCAAGGAACCCTTTCAGGTTAGACTTTCTCCGAATCAATTTACTACAAAGAAATATAACAACTACGAGCGGCGAGCCATGTTTTCAACTGAATCCTCGTTTACCGGAAACATCAAGTTAACTACAAGAAAAAAGTAAGGCGGAGTCACGTCTACCAAAGGGGTTCAACTGAATCCCCTTCGCCAGAAAATTATACAATATGTATATATATACACACTCTTTCCGCATCAAGTTATTGAAGAAAACGTAATAGATACTGGTGGCGGAGCCACATTTACGTAGGGGTTTTTACTCAATCCCTTTTACCGGACAATGTATATCGGTTTGCTACAAGAAAAGGTAACAAATACCAGCGGCGGAGCCACCATTTACCTAGGTGTGTAACTGAATCCCCTTTGTCGGAAAAATTTGCTATGTATATAGGTCAGACCTTTTCCCCATTAAGTTGCGACAAAAAAGGTAAAAAACGGGCAGTCCGGTGCACTAAAGCTATCGCTGTGCGCGGGGTCTGGGGAAGGGCCCCACCACAAGGGTGTATCGTCCGCAACCTTACCTTGCATTTTTGCCAGAGGCTGTCCGAATCGTAAAGATATGAAATTTAGGCCTAAGGCTACCCGATAAGCTAGCTCATGACGGAAAAATTGTCCAAGTCCATATAAGCGGACCATCAAGTATTACTCAACCGACGTGAAACTCTTAACAGTAACAAATATCGGTCCCCTTTGCTGGAAAATTGCAGTATGCATATTGGCGACTTTTTTCTTAACGTGCATTTAAATAAATTGTTGAATCCGCCACTGATGGATACATAGCAAGAACGGACGCATGACTAATTTGTGTCATTACGCACATTGTAGGTGTCGCGAGGGGATGTGGTTGGCAGCATATCGGAGCCTATGTCAATCTTGCTTCATTTTATCTCTGCGGAATTCCTATCGCTGCTTCATTAGCTTTTTGGCTCCACCTTCGCGGAGAAGGCCTGTGGATCGGGATACTTTGTGGTGCAGTTATGCAAACTATTCTACTCAGTGTGATAACATGCTGCACAAATTGGAAAAAACAAGCTGCAATGGCAAGGGAGAGGCTTCATGCTGATGAAAACTCATCAACAGATAACACGCTAATGTAAATGAGAGGTTCCAATTTTGTGAATTTTTTCGACGATTTTATGCACTTTTTAGACCACGGTCTAAAGGATTTCTTTCGAGCAAATTAAAAAGTAAGATTCACGATCTAAAATTTTATAAGTTATTGTGTTGCATTTGTATTGCTCAATATCACATGCCTTTACAATTGTGTTAAAACTATTATTTATAGGTTACAAAGGTCATATGTCAACAACCAAAGGAAATCTAAGTTGCTCGGATTCTCCAAAAATATTGCCGCACCCGTGTCGAATCCTTTAGAATTACATTATTTTTGAAGAATCCGACACGCATCCGTAGACATTTTTGACGAATCCGAGCAACTTAGATGGAAATGCTTCACTCGAATCCTAAAGTAATATGACCAATGCAAGTTGTCCACGTGGAAATATGGTTAATAGTGTCCACGTGGAAGGTGGGAGTGGCTTTGGTAGAGGACAAGATGCGGGAAGTGAGGTTTCGATGGTTCTGACATGTGATGAGGAGGAGCACGGATGCTCTAGCTTGGAGGTGTGAGAGGCTGACGATTGATGGTTTTAGGTGGGGTAGAAGTAGGCCGAATAAATATTGGAGGGAGGTGATTAGGCATGATATGGAGCGGTTACAGATTACGGAGGACATGATCTTTGATAGGAAGGTATAGAGGACGCGGATTAGGGTAGAGAGTTAGTGGATGGGAGTAATTTCGTTCGAAATAGTAGGTAAAAGTACTTTTGTCTGTATCTACGCCTGTAGTTGCTTGTTCATGGTGTTTCGGTGATGTCTTCAATTTCGAATAGTATTACCTTGCGGGTGCCTAATTCAGAGTTATTATAAAAGGAAAAATTTTAAAAATACATATTTAGAATAAATATACACCTCAGTTGCAAAAATCATACAAGAAGTTTCTTTAATTTCAATTTGGCGCAAATCCCGATTAATTGGATTTCAATTCAAATACAAACCTTAAATAGAAAATCGAAAAAAAAAAGATAAAGAAACTAACCACGTAAGGATGCAATGTAGTGGATGAGTTATTCATTTCTTAACTAGATACTTCAGTCTCTATTCTGATTACGGGAAATATCCTTGGTAGAAAGTGCTATCACTTGGGTTTCTATTTGTCACGAACTCCTATTAGCCGGGTTTCAATTTAGATATAAATCCTAAATAGGAAATCGAAAAAAAAAGAAAAAGAAACTAACCACGTAATGATGCAATGTAGTGGATGAGTTGTTCATTTCGGAACCAAATACTTCAGTCTCGATCCTAGAAATATCCTTGATAGTAAGTGGTACCACTTGGGTCTCTATTTGGCGCGAACCCCGATCAGTCGGGTTTCAATTCAGATACAAACCCTAAATAGGAAATCGAAAAAAAAAACACAAACAACCTATTACCTAACCACGCAATGATGTAATGCAGTGGAGGATGAGTTATTCATTTCTTAATCAGCTATTCGATCTCGGCCCTAGAAATATCCTTTATAAAAAGTGCTATCACTTGGGTCTCTATTTGCCCCGAACCCCGATCAATCGAATTTCAATTCAGATAACGGACATCAAATAGAAATTAAGTCTCTATTTGGCACAAACCTCGATTAATCGGGTTTCAATGCAGGTATCGAACATTGAACAACACCCACCCCCACTCCCACTCCCACGCCCACTCACCCCCACCCCCACGCTAAACAAAAAAACAAGAAACTAACCCACACGGCGTCGTTTTCAAGAGTCATAGTTCTTTTTCTTCTTCTATCTCCACAATTTTACATAGGGTTTTAGGGGAGAGAAAAAAAAAAGAAAATGGGGAAAAGAGAGAAAGAGCAATTAAATGGAGCTCTCAATGAGCATCTCAACACCATTCATGAAACTCTTCAGGTTAATTAATCAATTAATTCATACTTTCTTCTTACCATTTTCAATTATCTTTCTATATAAGCATCCAGTACCTCTGAATTATGGCTAAAATTGCTACGACACACTCCAACTTCACAGGTGTCACCCTTTTGTGCTGATGTGGCTCTTTTATTTCATAAACTAAGGTCACGTTAAAGGTGTTATGTCAGCTAAAAAAACTGACAAAAGGTGTCACGTCAGTTAAGAAATTGATAAAAATACATTAAAATTTAGTTTAGGGTAATAGAACACCTGTGAAGTACTAGATGCTTTACTCTATTTATTTTATATTCGTAGTGTCCAGGTCAACTTTTGTGCACCTTAACTAATTACACGGGATAGCTGCTACCTCTCACCGGCAACAAATATCATGTAACTCTTAAGTATGAGCCTAGGATAGATAGGAAGAAATCACCTAGTGTTTTTGCCTCCATTGAAAATTGAATCTTAGAGCTTATGGTTCTCGTCGACTTCATCGACCACCAAACCAGTGCAACATTATATTTATCCACATTTATGGAATTTTATCTTTTTTTGTTGTTGTTGTTGTAGGCATTGAATCAGACAGCATCTTCATCTCTTGAAAAGGGGAGCTGGAAAGAGGTTATTCAAATGGGTGAACATCTTTATAAACAAGCCACTATGGGTCAATTTTCTTTTCTCTCTTTTATTATGTAGCTTTACCTCTCGAAGTTCTAATTTTTATGCTCCCTTTTGTCCTAAATTAATTATCATGTTTCGTATTTCGAGAGTTAACTTGATGAAGTTATGGAAAAGAGAGGTAGTTTCAAATATCTTGGGTCTATTATACGGGGGAAATGGAGGGATTGACGAGGATGTTACTTACTGTGTTAGTGCAGGGTGGATGAAATGGAGGGTCGCTTTTGGAGTATTGTGCGATAAGAAGGTGCCTCTTAAACTTAAGGGCAAGTTCTATAGAGTGGTGGTTAGACCAACTATGTCGTTTGAGAGGAGTGTTGGCCAGTCAAGAATTTTCACATTCATAGGATCAAGGTGGCTGGAATGAGGATGTTGTGATGGACGTGTGAGTTTACTAGGAGAGATAGGATTGAAAATGAGGATATCCGAGATAAGTTGGGAGTGATTTCGTTGGAAGGCAAGATGGGAAAGTGAGGTTGAGATGGTTCGGACATGTGATGAGGAGATACACGGATGTCCCAGTGCGGAGATGCGAGAGGCTGGCTTTGGATGGATTCAGGAGTGGTAGCGATAGACCAAAGAAATATTGGAGAGAGGTGATTAGGTAGGATATGACATAGTTGCAACTTACCGCGGACATGACCTTAGATATGAAGGTGTGACGGACATGAATTAGGATTGAAGGTTAGGAGGTAGGAGTGCGTCGATGCTAGTTGGTAGGAGTGCTGTCCTTATTAGTAGTAGTAGACTAGTAGTACTACGCTTGCAGTTTCTTGTTATTGGATTTTTGTTGATATATTTTATTTTGGGTAGATTGGTAATCGTATTATTTTGTGTTAGTATTGTTCCGTTACTGTTTGCTGTTGTGTTACTTTCTATTGTGTTTTGTACCTCTATTACATTTTTTTCTAGACCGTGTTTTGTCTTTGAGTCGAGGGTCTGTCGGAAACAACTTCTACACCTCACCTTTGAGGTAGTGGTGTGGATTGCGTATACTTTACCCTCCACAGAACCCACTTTGTGGGAAAATACTCTGGGAATGTTATTGATACCAGCTGATGAATACTTACATTACTTTTCTCGTAAAAAAAAAAAAGGGAGAGACAGAAGAGTTTATTACTACAGAAGGAAAAAAATATTAAATTTTGAGAAACATCAAGAGCAAATTTGCAAGCTGGACATTTCTTTAAAAATAAAAAAGCTGTCGGAGTATATATAACGCTTCACTTTCCAGAGAAATATTAGGTACGTCGGATTTGCCTTTAAAACTAAGATAATAATAGTGTTTTTTGGTCTTCGACTATGTACATGCAATTCCAAGTATTGATATCTAGAGGTCCATTGCAAAATACAAACAGAAGAAGCTGATAAGTTTCCCTTGAATGTTTTAGAAATATACTTGTACTAGTGAAAAAGTCGAACTTAGAGAACTGTTTGGCTTTGTGTGTCCCTGTATTCTGTTCTTTCCTTTGTTTTTCTTTTGATTTTTAGAGAGGGTCAAGGGGTTTCCAATTGCTGACTAACCGGGCGATAATAAGTTTCAGGCATTTGCCTACCAGATATTGTTGGTAATTGACAGTTTACTTTCATTCTGGTGCAGTCGGAATGCTTTGGACTGGAGAAGCTCCAGAGGTTAAAGCACTCGAGGAGAACATGGCTTCGTATTTTAATATGTTGCAAGGGCTCCTTTTGCTCTCCCACTCGAGTACAGTGGGCGCAGGACCTACCCTGTCTTCCTGCATTCATGCGTCCATTAAACAAGTTGTTGATAGCAGTTTCATGTTAATGAAAGAGTCCGTGTCTTCATATGGTATTCTCTCCCTCTATTTATCTCGGCTCAGCCCAAGTCCATGAACATATGAAACGCATACAAATACACAATGTTAGAAAGTATAATGTATCTCAAATGGAAGAAAGTTATCATATTGCTTTACAACAGTGTTTATCTTTTCTCAGTTTATGCATGTCACGCATCTGCTTTATCCACTTCAATCTTTTCTTAAGCAAACGGGGATTAACCAGTATAATCCCTCGTTTCTGTCACATGTTATAGTTTTATAAAGAAAATAGAGAAGAGTATAAAAGGCAGGACATAGATAGTTTTACCCAACGACTGAGCCACTAGACCTGTTAGTTACTTGTCCTATTTTGAAAACCTTACGTAATTCCTAAAAAGTCATAATGTTCTTGCCTAATCTGGGATAGCATGTTGAACTTATGAGCCAAATGATCTAAGTTTAGCGAAAGAGCTTATTTCCCCAACGCTATTGATAGTTACCTAACAGTAAACATCCAAATTTGTGTCAATGTTCTGCTGAGGTGCTTCATCAAAATCTCAAAATGCATAAACACCGCATGTGTGAAACATTTACTCCCCAAAAAATTAGAAAATGGTGGCAGACGTAAATCAGTTAATGGTATATCTTGCAAAAATAAATGACAAAACGGCTGAAGGGAAAGAAAGAGGCTCTTTCTTCCAATACACCCCCCTCCCAAAAGAGAGAATTTTTATAATCGCACAAAATCGTCTGAAGAAGTAGGTAGTCCTCCATTGTAAAAAGTACCGATGAAAAACATATTTTCTACAATACTTCTTTTCCTGTGGAACGGTGGGGAGGAGGGGAAGGAGAGTTATTGATGTGCCAGGTGCAGAACACAGAATAGTAAAACAGCAATATTAAATAATTACTTACAGTTTAAGTATAGATCTACAGCCTTAAGGGCGGAAATTATTTCATTTTCGTCAGCTTAAGAATAGACTCCACTTTGTGGGAATATACTGGGTATGTTGTTGTTGTCAGCTTAAGATTTTTTCATCCAAAATATTGTGTAGTTTATGTTTTTTACAATTAGCTAACAACTACGGCTCCTATTGTGAAGACATAAAATATGGTCCTTCATGAAATCACTTTTCAGTGTGTGGTTGGGAAAAAGTTATGGAAATGTTCTCCGGGGAATACTTTATACAGCGGAAACACCTTAATTTCATAGGGATAAGTTACTTTCCACTACAATTATTTTTATATATTTTTTTCTCTGTTTTTTAATTTTTAACAAATACTACCTTCCCCCCAACCCATGCCCCACCCTCTCTCCATCTCTCCCAGTAAAAAGATTTAGGCAATAGTTTCTTTTAATCATCTTCCGATGAAAATATTTCTTGTGGCGAACAGTTTTTCTCTACCAAGTGGTCCCTATTCCTTCATTGTTGGGAAAGTATGACTCACTTTCTGATATGAGTATTTGACTTGGATAACTGCCAGTTCGTCAAAGACATCAAATGGTAAAGGAACATTATCGTTTTTAGTTATCAAAAACCTGATAGATATTTATTCACAATGTTAAAAAGCTCATTAGTTATTAGTCAGGGAGCAAATGAAAGTGTATATAAGAGAGCACTAAAGACAGGTCTCTCTCTTATGTGTGTGCGAGCTTGTATAACATGCTTAGCAAGCTGGTCGCAGCATGCATTATCTTCAGTTTATATGGTTTTCTGCATGCTATTCAAAGTTAAAACATTTTTTTTTGTAGTTACTGCTGTTCAATCTCTTCGTTTCACTTATCGTCTGCTCTACTTGTGGCATATTGCTTTTAAAGGTTCATTCATCACATGTATCTTCTGCATCTAGTCCTTGCGTTTTCTTTAACAGTTATACATCTAATGACCTACTATGTTTGCTGCCCAAAATGGACGTGCAGGTTCTAACGACAAAAAACATAAGTTATCAATCCCACAGTTGGTAGGCACTGTCTGGGAAGCTTGTTCTGCTCTTAAGAAGACTCCAGCCACAAATATTACTGCTATAGGTCGAGCAATGACACAAGTTGCTGTCTCCATGAAGGATGTACTTCGTGAAATGAACGAACTGAAGCCAGCATCATCTGATGTAGGAGATGAATCTACTGCTCAAGACTCTGCCGAAGGAGAAAGCAAATCCCAGGATAGTGATGATTCATTTGCAGGTGATCTAGGCGATGATCTTTCTCCGGAGGAAATGAAAATTGCTCGTTTGGCTACTGATGTGGTGTCTGCAACCCTTTTAGTCATTAAAGAACTTATTCGCTCCATTACAAGCTTGCTTAAGCAGGAAAGTTCTGCAGATACTGCTACTTTTGTACCCTCTCTAGAGAGACTATTGAAACTTTCTCAAGAAATCGGCCTGCAAGTTGACGAACTTGGAGCTTCTCTTTATCCTCCACAAGAAATTTCTGCATTTAAGGCTGCTATAGAGAAGATATCGCGTTCTACTGATGAAATATTGGTAGAACTGGAAAAACTTGAAGGTTGTTCTGAAGACTTTGGTAAAGCATGCACTGGTTTGCGGAGTTCGTTGAAACAACTGGAAGCTGAATTAGATCAATCAGATGCAACTGAAACAGCAGCCAAGATAGAAAACCTTGCGATTTCGTAATTTTAGTAAAGGGAAAAGGGAAATGAGAGTAGAAATTGATGCTTTTGAATGAACTTAGTTTTGTAGCTATGAGCATTAAGTAAAAAGTTATTGCATTTATCTGGATGTGATTTTGGTTTTTGTGGCCTTACATGCCATTAAATGAATATAGAGTTATATGAAATTACTGTTTGACCTTTCTATAACATCATGTTACTGTAACGACCAACTTTTCTTTAGAACTGATTTTTCATGTTATGTGATATTATTACATACTCTTTTTATAACAACATTTTGCTGACGATGTTGTTTTAGAGAGGTTAGACTATAAGCCAGGTCTTGTTAGGGGGATCGGCCGAACCCTCTTCGACGGAAAAATACACCATTTATACACGGTTAAAATTATTTTTATTATTTATAGTAAGTGTTAAACCTCCTTCGGCTAGATTTTCTTCGAATATTGAACCCCCTTAATTGAAATCCTGGCTTCGCCTTTGCTGGTCTTTTGATCATCATAGTTGAATTTCACACAAATGTTCATCCAAGAGTGTTTGATGGATAAGTTACAGCACCCTAAATAAGATTCACAAATTGTTTTTTTCGTCTCTGATATGTTTTTACCTTTTACACTTCTAAGGTCGGAGCGTTTACAACAACATACCTAGTGTAGTCCCACAAGTCGGGTCTAGAGGGGTAGTGTGTATGCAACTCTACAGGCCAGAAAGCATATATAATGCAAAACCATGACTATTCTCTTTCATATATTAGTGAAAAGATCCAATAAAATGACTTTGGGAATGGAGTGTCAAACTAAGCAACTAATTATAGACATTGGACAGTGTCCATAGTACATGATATTCAAAAAACAGATCATATATCCCTATGAATGATCATATTCTACTAGTAGTTCTTGGTATATTGATGCAAAGAACAGAAGCGTTATCGTTCATCGCCCAGAAAGCTTAACCATCCATGCTCCACCCAAGTAAAGACCCAAAAGGGGACCAGCTAGAAGTAATTGAGTAAGGGGATCAGTTGATGGTGTAAGCACTGCAGCAGCAACGACAGCACCTACCACCACGTATCTCCAAATCGACAGCATTTGATCTCCCGACACAAGACCAGTTTGTCCCAGAAGCAGTTGAATGACAGGAACCTGTAAAAGAGATGCATTATAGAATTGTTCATTGGATTAAAGCAATTTGGATATCATGAGGACTGGCCGATTTCCGGGTGTAATCATCACAGATCAGCTCCAAGGCTTGAGTGCCTACGTTGCAGTGGTAAGAGTCGCTGCCGATGGATTCACAAACATTTTCACTAGGTTGGAGACCATTGCTATATTTGACTGGCTCACCGCTAAAATTTATCATTCTAACTTTTTTTTAGTTCATAACAGTGGTGTTTGAGCCAATCTAAGTGCACCTCTATTCCACCGAGTACTTATTACCTCCCACCAGCACATGTACTAGGTAACTTTGTCCATCAAAGCATACGAGATGGGAAGAAATGGCCTAAACATTTTTCGTCTCTACTGGATTTGAACCATGATTTTCACTCATTTCATCGACCACTAGGCCACACCTTTGGGTGCTTAAAATTTTGAATACTCACTTCTATTTTCAACCCAAAATATTGTTCAATTATGGCCAACGTGCTTTTAAGCAAGCAGTAGTTGTAAGTCAAGCCAACCAAGAACACGAAAGTGAACCTCTAGATCGAAAAATTAAATTTCATCTCGCTAAACTGTCTTTCATGCGGCGTGTTCTTATATATACTCATACAAAAAAGGGAAGAGCACGAGCCAAACCTGGAAAGACAATCCTGTGCTGAACATGAGTACAAGCACAAATTCGAAGTATTGATCAATGGACCAAAAAGATTCCACAGCCCCTTCTGCATAATTAACAAAGAAATTCAAAGCTGCCGGAGTGAGAACCAAGTGTGAGAAAACAATGCCAGCGTAAAAAAGCACAGATGATCCAAGGACAATTGGTGCCAGGAATCTTCTTTCTGACATTGTTAAACCAGGAAGAACAAAGGCTATGATCTCGTAGAGAATCACCGGAGCTCCTAAGAGAAGGCCACTATATCCTGAAACCTACATCAAAAGTGTGAACGATATCGTTACTAAGGTCAACATGCCATAGTAGTAAGAACTCCAATGTCAAAGTCGAAAAAAAAAGAAGAAGTTGTGACCATTCTCAAGGTTCAACATATTTAGTTAATCATTAGGTTCCTCGATATATTAGAAGCATTTAGACGTTCCATGAATGAATAAAGCTCATTAGCTTGTAAGCAATTACTTTAAGACAAGTCCCTTGGGTAACCTAGATAGGAACGTATGGAGAGCACGAATTAGGGTAGAAGGTTAATGCGAGTGGGTGAGTCGTAGCATGCAAGTAGTTGCACTTTGGGGTAACCTTGCTAGTAGTTGTAGAACTTTGCACATAGGTTGGCAGGGGGGGGGGGGGGGGGGGGGGGGTTTGGTAGTTTATAGCACTGCTTTGTGGGTGCCGTATTTTCTGTAATTCCATCTTGTCTCATGTTTTATTATGACTGTATTTACAATCTTTTTGTCTTGAACCGGGGGTCTATCGGAAACAACCTCTCTACTTCTTCGGAGGTGGTGGTCTGGATTGCGTATAATTTACCCTCCTCAGACCCCACTAGGTGGGAATACACTAGGTACGTTGTTGTTGTATAGAGTTAAGAATCAGAAATGCCAACTTAATACTTCAGTAATAAAAGATTAACAACACAAAGGGAGAGAGAAAAAACAAAACGAGCACTTCAGTACTAAAAATCCCTCGAGTTAAAACATAATATAAGCCAGATATCAGACATAAAAGAAGAAATTTTTAACCCTTAAAGAGGACTTGAACACAAGAAATCTCCACCTAGTTTACGAAATAAATTTCAACACAAAAATACCCAGTAAAATCCGACAAGTGAGGTTAGGGGAGGGTAAAGTGTACGCAGACCTTACCGGAAGACCCTCGGCTCAAGTGTAGCACATCCAGGTACAAGGAAGAGGAAAATAGTGAAGAAAATATGACAACTAATCCGCCACAGAAAGACAATAATCAGCCACAAAATAATGCTATAGTCAAAACACAGTAGACAACAACAGTGATAGATATCTACGGCTAAACCCTAAGCTACCATACTACGGCTACAAAATAAATTTCATTGTAGTCAAATGGTCACAGGAATGAGTAGCAAAGGAGATTTAACTTTAGATACATTCTTACCTTTAAAGTGGTGAAAAAGAACTCTCCTGGACCTAGTTGCAAAAATCGAACACCTTGTGCTAGCACAGGGGCTTCAAGAATCAAGATAATTTCTTTTGAGAAAGCAAAACATCCCACTATAGCAGCACCAACGGCCAAAACAGACACGAAAAGCCTCTGGCGTAACTCCTCCAAATGATCTAATAAGGTCATTTCTTTATCATCTGGTAGGAGCTCTTTACTAGGGTAAAGGAAATCATAAACGGTGTTCCCTTCACTATCTGATCCAACATTCTTAAATACACTCTCGCTTGAGCCATCACCGACATCTGAATTTAAGAAATAGATGCATTATTACAATCTTCTTGATTTAAAAAAATGCATTACTACTATCTAAATACATGAAAAAAAAACATACAGTCATGAACAATCACCAATATAGAACAACGAAGACAACAACATACCTAGTGTATTCCCACATAGTGGGGTTTGGGGAGGGTAGAGTGTACGCAGACCATACCACAACCTCAGATGAAGTAGCATAATGAAGAAAGAGAATAGAATTTGATCGATTTTATGTACAATAAAGGTGCTGTTCTGGAGACTGGCATCATAGAAGTGTTAAATAGTGCAAAGAGGACTGTATGCCCACAAAATAAGCAACGTGTGTATACGAAAGGAAACTAGTAAACTAACAATTTTGTGTAGATTCTTTCCTGAAAAGAAGGAAATATGAAGATATTGTTTTCAGCAGACATCAGACAGTTCAATTTTCTCCTTGTTTGCTCCCTATGCAACACTCTCACATTGGCACGGCATAACACTTTGCTCTTGCCAAAATCATTAACATACATATATACATATTACGATGTTAGGGAAATTTACTTCTTTGAAGAAGAGCCATGGAGTAACTGGTAAAGTTGTTTTCATGTGGCAGCAGGTCACGGGTTTAAGCCGTGGAAATAGCCTCCGCCAGAAATGCAGGGTAAGACTGCGTATAAAAGACTCTTGTGGTCCGGTCCTTCCCAGACATCGTGCATAGCGGGAGTTCTAGTACACTGGGTTTCCCTTTAAGGAAATTTACTTCTCCACAACGATTAAAAGAAGATAAGTGGTTATATAATGACAAAGAAGTGAAGAACGTGCACATTTTCTCACATTTTCATAGAAAAAAGATATGCATACTCGCACTATTGAACTTGGGACAAGGGAAGCAATTTAAATGATTTACAAGGTGCATCATATTCCAGTCAACAACAACAGATATGCGAATTTCTATCAGCAATTTAGTTAACCCTATTAATACAGGGTAATGACCCCTCAGGTGCTCCCGTGGAAACATGGAACGAAAGAAATAAAAGAATTGTTAAAGAAACTCTTGCGAAAAGCTATTACAATGCTGGTTCGGGGGGTGAGGGACTCAACAAAACAGCACATTATCGACAACTATCCCTGGAGCTACTTCGCTGGACTGTCGATAGAAAAAAACAATAGGTCTTTTGGGAAAAGGAAGCCGTAGTTAGACTCAAGTACAAATGCATCTTCTTAGCCTTCTGGTTTAACACAACTGACGTAGATAAAGCAGAAACCTTAATAGGCTTCCTCGACTCATTACAAACACTGAAACGAATTGAATTTTTGTATTCTGTAGCTACACCCTCCCAGCACTTTCTTTATGCTAGGAAGAACATATGTAATAATACGGCCCTTACTTATCAAAAAGAACAGAAAGGGGAAAAAAGCACAGTTGAAGGAACTCCTAGCGCCATCAGAGATTTGAGACAGAAAATCCTCTTCTCCTTTCCATTTCCTGTTAGTGATGGAAGCATTAAAGCGGGATGCTGAAAATTTCGATAGACGCGTAGTGGATTAAAGGGTTTAAGGTTAATAAAGTTAACGGGGAAGTTGTGGAGATCTCCGTATGAGCTTAATGTCAGCTGAAAGAGCTTAGCGAAATTAAGTAACAACTAACAACCACAGAAAACTAGTGAACTCATAGGTAGGATAACAGATCCAAAAGTTCAACAGCTGTAATTCTTAATATATTCAACTACTTAACTCAATTCATATAATACAAGGATATGCCAAGTCCTAGTACCCTAAAACCCATATCTCGCCAAGATCTCCATGTATAGTCCTACCAATCAGAGCAATCATCTCTATAATACATAAGAATGATTAGATATACAACAACAACATACCCCAGTGTATTCTCACAAAGTGGGGTCTAGAGAGGGTAAAGTGTACGCAGTCTATACCACTACCTCAGCTTAAGTAGAGAGGCTGTTTCCGATAGACCCCGGCTCAGGAATAAGAATGATTAGATATGACAATGGAAAATCATAAAACAAGCCCTTCCAGAACACTTACAGCAACAAAGAAACATAACTAGCTAAAGGTCCAACCTAATTAACTATTACACCAACCCATATCAGAAACTCAAGAAACCCAGCAATAGAGAAACATAGCAATAAAGAAACATAATTAGCTATAGGAACAACCCAATTAACTAGTACATACATAATACCCATATGAAAAACTCAAGAAAACCACTGAAGTTCAATACTTTATACAAAATACCCATATCAGAAACTCAAGAAAACCACTAAAGTTCAATACTTTATACTAAATATCCATATCACAAACTCAAGAAAACCAGCAACAAAGAAACATAATTAGCCTATTAACAACCCATTTAACTGCTAAACCTTTATACAAAATACCCATATCAGAAACTCAATTAGCTTAATTAACAACCCATTTAACTGCTAAACCTTTATACAAATTACCCATATCAGAAAATCAAGAAAATCAGCAACAAAGAAACATAATTAGCTTAATCAACAACCCATTCAACTGCTAAACCTTTATACAAAATACTCATATCAGAAAACTCAAAAAATCAATAAAAATTCAATCTTTTACATATTAATCATTAAAAATTCTTACCAGGCCTATCTTCAACAGCTGAACCAGGACTACTAGAATTTGCACCACTGATTTCTCTCTGTTTCTCCATAGAATCTTCAACAGCAGAACAAACAACAAGTCTACTGAACTTTTTCATGTACTTTCTGCTAGAAAGATTCAATCTTGGCCTTGTTGGATTGATATTTAGTGAAGTTCTTGAATTTAAACATTTAAAACAATGAGTTTGAGTCAATAGAGCACTTGAACTTCCCATTTTTTTGGGGGTTCTTTTCCTCAGAAGAAAGGTGTCTGAATTTTTTGGCTGAGGTGATGATTGGTTCCAACTGGTCCTTTAACAAAAAGATATTTTCGGATCCTTGATTACCCTAAATAATAAGCTTTGCTGAATATCAAGTATAAATTGTATAGGGAATTTATTTCAAGAAAATTAATGGTCACATGTTTTGGTATAAAGTAGAAAATAAGTGAGATTGAAATGATTAGAACCGGAGTTATGCATATCTCAACGAGAATGTGTGAGATATTGGTAGTAAAGTATCGGAAAGAAGAAATTGGTCAACACATGATGCATTTTCAGCTTACTAACGATATGAACTTAAGTAGTAAGTTGTGGAAGGAGCGAAGTACAATGGCAGGTTAGAATTAGTCAACACGATGCATTTTCAACTTACTAACGATATGAACTTAAGTAGTAAGTTATGAAAATAGCAAAGTACGATGGCATGTTAGCAGGTAGTTGAGTGTCATCTGGTTGTCCGAGAGCTGGATTTCGCTTTGCTACTAGCAGTATTAACACTTTTGCTATTACATATTGTTACTCGATTATTGTTTTATGTTATTGTGGTTATTGTTCCTTTTCTCTCCATGCTTCAAAATATTCTTCTTATTATTCGTGATATCTCCATTACTTTTTGTTTCCTCCTTTTAAATCTATTTTGATATGTGTTACTTTTCTTATTAAGCGAAATATGATTGCATGGACTAATTCTACCACCTCTAACGGCGATATAAAATTCCGTAAATGGTCATTTATTAAATAGTTATCACAAAAGGGGTCAAAGCCCAAAACCCATGATTAACAAGGCCTTCACTTCACAAAAAGGCCCAAGGTCCAAGGCCCAAATATCTTTCCACAACACATAAAAAAAGTTCCTTCACTCTCTTTTTTCCCGCCAATTTTTTCTTGTGTAGAAAATCTAGCAAAAATGGATGTTGAAAATCCAGCAGAAGAAGCTCAGATTCTACTAAGAACAAGACTTTGCAATCCCAATTACATCTTCACCATTTTATCTGATTCCCCTGATAGCAATTACAGGTAAATTAAAGAAAAAAAAAAGAAGCAAAAATCCCATTTTTATTGTCATTTTTTCAAGATTTGCTCTCTCTCTCTATTGATTTTTAGTTCATTTTATGCAACCCCAAATGGCCAAAGTAGTCTTTTTAGGATTTATGCAAGACCCCTTGTTTGTAATATCTTTTGTTTATAAGTTGGTGAATCGAATTCTCACCAATAAGGTAAAAGTCTTGGTAGTCTACCAACTGAGCTACCAAATGGTCTAAGTAGTCTTTTTAGAATTTGTGCAAGACCCTTTATTTGTAATATCTTTTGTTTATAAGTTGGTGAATCGAATTCTCAGGAATAAGGTAAAAGTTCAAGTAGTCGACCAACTGAGCTACTACGATTGCGCCTTTATTTGTAATTGTGTTTTTGTGGAACCCCAAATGGCTTAAGTAGTCTTTTTAGAATTTATGCAAGACCCTTTATTTGTAATGTCTTTTGTTTATAAGTTGGTGAATCGAATTCTCACCAATAAGGTAAAAGTCAAGGTAGTCGACCAACTGAGCTACTAAGATTTCACCTTTATATGTAATTATATTGTTGTGGAACCCCAAATGGCCAAAGTAGTCTTTTTAATAATTTACTCAAGACCCTTTATTTGTAATTTTATTTTATTTTTAAAATAAAAGAATTGGGGAATCAAATTGTAACTAATATGGTGAAAGTTCATATAGTCGATCAACTGAGCTACAAAGATTGCGTCTTTATTTGTAACTGTGTTTTTGTGGAACCCCAAATGGCCAATGTAGTCTTTTTATAATCTATTCAAGACCTTTTACTTTGTAATTATTTTTTTAAAAAAAAAAATGGGAAATCATATTTTCGTCGATAAGGTGAAAGTTCAGGTAGTCGATTAACTAAGCTACTAAGATTGCTACTTTACTTGTAATTGCATTTAGCATTTCGTTATCTTCTCTGATCCCCTAGGTAGAAAATACATGTTAAAAAAGAAAAAAAAGCTCCCATTTTGATTCTCATTTTTCAAGATTTTGCTCTCCAAGTTTAATGTTATTTCATTTTTTTTTTCTAACCCCACATGGCCAAAGTAGTTTTTGGCTGTAGAGGCAGACCGACTAAGTATTAGGGGAAGTGATTAGACATGATATGACGTATTTTGAGCTTACCGAGGAGTCGAGGACAATGACCTTAGATAGGAGAGTTTGGAGGTCGCAGATTAATGTAGAAATTTAGTTGGTAGTTGAGCATTCTCTCGCTTTCTAGCAGGATAGGCTTGGTGGTCATACTTGGACCTTACTTCTTACTCTAGTATTAGCACTATTCTTGTAGTTTCTTGTTCTTTGATTTCGACTGTTGCTGGTGTTTTTTGTGCTCTGATTATTGCATTATTTCGTTGTTGTTACTGTTCTTTCTTCTATATGTTGTTTAATGCTCTCCATTTCGCATTATTTCGTTATTGTTATTGCTCCCATATCTGTTACGTAAGCTGGTGCTCTATCGGAAACAATCTCTCTAACTCTATGAGGTAGGGGTAAGTTCTCCGTACTCTCTACCGTCCCTAGACCACAAATGTGGGAGTACACTGTGTATTTTGTTGTTGTTTAGCATCTTCACTATTTTCTCTGATTCCCCAGATAGCAACTACAGTTAAAAAGAAAACTCCCTTTTTTGTTTTCATTTTTTCTTGATTTTCCACTGCAAATTGAATGTTGTTTCACCTTTTTATAACCCCAAATAGCCAAAGTAGTTTTTACAGAATTCATTCATGACCCTTTATGTGTAATTGGTTTTAGCTTTTATTTCTTTCAGCAAATTGAAGTATATAATGTCAAGTTCAGTAACTGAAGCATGTAACAACTCAGCTCTACTTCTTGGCCCTCGTGGTTGCGGAAAAGTTGCGGTTAGTTAGATTTCTATGTTTTATTTTGTTGACTGATTTAATTTTTGCGTGCCCTTCGTTTTCTTATTTCATTATTAGGCTAGATATTTTAGACTTGATTGGTTATTCATTTGTAATTTATTGTTTATGCCAGATCTTAGAGATGGTTATCAAGGATTTACTGCAAGAATATCCAGACATGATCTGTGTGGTACTGATTTAGTATATGATTTGGCAGTGACATGTTTCTGAACAAATATAAACGAGACTTATTTATTGACCGTAAATGCTATGTTGATTACAGATTAAACTTAATGGATTATTGCACAGCGAGGATAATTGTGCTTTGAAGGTATGAATACAATTTCCCTTGTTTTACGTTGGAATTACGTTATAAGAGTTTATACTTATAATGCACCGTGTATTTCTAGAGGGATAGACCTATTATCCCCGAGTTCTGAAGTTTGCGGTTGGGTTTTAAAGGTCATTTTGTGGGAATACACTGGGTATGTTGTTGTTTTTATTGTTGGAAAAGTTAAAGTACGTGCCTCTTTGAACAAAGAGTGTTAGTATGTGTTCATGTTAGATATTTGTCCGTAATGTTGTCCTCGATCTCTGTATCCTTTGTTTGATATAGTTATTTTATCTTGCAGGAAATTGCAAGGCAATTATGTATAGAGAATCAATTGGTTTTCTCAAAGATGGTATCGTGTCCATTCTGGTTATGATATTGATTTCCATTTTACATTTTAACCGAAGGTATCAAACAGTCATCATGTATTTCTTATAACAGGCATCATTTGACGATAACTCCCAGTTTGTGATATCCATGTTAAGGTGAGTCTATATATCTCTTGTAATTTCTTTCTTTGTATCATCGTCAACGTATCACCAAAGAGAAGAGACTCCTTCCTTTGTGTCTGGAATGTTTTAATTATATGATCTTCGGAGAGAACATCTACTAGTTTTTTGTTCTCCTGATGCACGTTCTTATTATACTGTAATTTCTCGCCAGGGAGTGTGGATTGGCACATAAAACCATTATCTTTGTGGTGGATGAGTTTGATCTTTTTACGCAGGTAAGATTCTCATATACGAAGAAAAATATGAAAAAATATGTCAATTATTCAAGATTGGATGTATCTGTGATTTGCAGGGTAAACAGCGGTTACTCTATAGCTTGCTAGATGCAATGCAGTCTGTAACATCACAAGCTGTTGTCGTTGGTGTGAGTTGCAGATTGGTATGTTCCTTATTACTAGCATTAATACTTTCGTCTCTTGTTTTTTTCTCTATAAACTATGCATTTCTCAACATCATCATGTCCAGACTGTTTTGGTATTTGGGACTCGAAAATCAAACGAGCAAAAGCTCGTTTTCTTTTTTCTTTTTTTTTTTCCTTTTAAAGAATATATTCAGCATCTCGTTTTGAGTTGCTTAACAACAACAACAACAAACTCAGTGTATTCCCACAAAGTGAGGACTGGGGAGGGTAAGATGTACACAGTCCATACTGCTACCTTCGAAGAAGTAGAAAGGCTGTTTCCAATAGACCCCTGGCTCAAGATAAAGAATAGTAAATAAGGGGAGAGGGGATGGGTGACATAAAAGAAAATCAGGACTCGTTTTGAGTTGCTTATGAACAAGATTAACTTCGGTAGGTTCCCTAATTACTGAGATAGTTATCTTGTCGTTAATGCACGTTGACTACATATAGCAAGCTACATCGGAGAAGCTGAAACTTCTCTTGTGCAGGATGCTGATCAACTCTTAGAGAAGAGAGTAAGGTCTCGTTTCTCGCATAGAAAGCTGTTATTTCTACCTCCTTCGCAAGAAGACTTGCAAAGGTAACTTCTCCTTACATCCTCGGTTACTGATTAACCGCCCGCAAGAAATTTTATCTGTACTGACAATCTGTATATCAGAATTTTGCAGCATTGTTTACTACTGCCAACGGAGTCGAGCCTTCCTCCTCAATATGTAGCTGCTTATAACAAAAAGTTTCTTGTATCCTTTTCACTCGTTACTCCCAGTATAATCCCACAAAGTGGGGTCTGGGGCGGAGTGTACATTTTGGAAACATCTCTTTCTGGTTAGACGAAAAAAGAAGCATTAAAGTTTCTACGATTTGATGAATTGTGATCTGTTATTTTGCTAGCAGATGTGAAGCTATCCTTAACGTTTGTTAGAATATGTTATCGGATGACAAATTCAAAGACATCGTTGAGTCATTATGCGATTCTGATTCAACTTTTAATCATCTATTGAGATTTCTGTAAGTCTACCATTCCTTTAATTACCAAATTGATGCATTCACTGTGCTGTGTCAAACATCTATTCGCTTTTTAAAAAATTAGAACTCATCGTATGGTCATTTCCGCTAGGTTTGTTGCAGTTTGCGAGATGGATCCAAAATCTGGATTCTTATCACTCGATAATTTTAAAACAGCTCTATCAAGTATTCAACGGCAACCCAAGTTGGAAGCGTTGCAAGGTATGTCATTTTCTGTTCTGTGATGACTAGTGTTTTCTAGGAATTTTTCGGTTAGAGCTAAAACTAATCGGACACATTTACCGGCCCAAAATCGATTCACTTGGCCTCTCTCCTCCCAGTCCAGTGACTCGTCGACTCATCATCATGGCTCCAGCTTCGATACTCAGCCTCTTCGGCTATTCCCATATCCTCTTCACTCATATTCTCTTATGTGACACAGTAGTCTCCGAGATTGTGAGTTGTATAAGCCCTAATGGTACATACTCACAAACCATTTATAAAAATGTATACCCTCCACGGCTAGGCTACCACCGAGATGAATCAACTTGAACAACGTGATCTTCAAATTGTCGATGCAGATTGCTCCATTTTAGAGCTATACATCCTCGTTTGCTTGAGGAGATTGGAAGTTAAAGAGCAAGAGACTACTAACTTCAATTCAGTAATGAAAGGTTCGACTGCTACACGATCCCTTAGTTCTTATGTTAATAGTGTGTATCCGTTGTGACTGACCGTGCTATCACGCCTTCCAGAGTATAAAAGTGTGCACGATTCGTTCCAAACAGCAGACTATTATGAGCGGAATGTATGCCTCCGGGTGTGTATCGCACTTGAAATACAAATTGTCTGTCGAACATCCAACTTTGGATCTTTGAAGGTATACTGACAAATATTCGCTCTCCTTTTCAGGCATTCGAACATCTTTTTCAGCGCGAGTTAATCTCCTTGGTCGACAACAGAGGGCACAGCCAATCCGTTGAATTCCGTCCAGTGAGGCTTTTGATCTCATCACATGAACTGCATCAGGGACTGAAATCATACCGTTCCTGTCCAGTAAGTTACTTTCCGGAATAACTCCCTTTTTCAGGTAGTCAACCAACTAAGCGATTAAGAGTTTCCAAGAATAATGATATTCTTTTAGTCTGAAATGCACTTGGGTGGTTGCGAATATCAAATATCATGGCAGTAATAAACACAACCGAGGGTCTATCGGATACATCTTATCCCACAAAGGTAGGCTGCGTACATCTTACCTTCCCTAGATCCCACTTGTGGAATTACACTATGCGCGCTATTGTTGTTTATAGCAATACTATACTCACTTACCAGTCTCACACAAACAAAAAAAGGGCAGTTGCTATGCGCGGTGTCCGAGGAAGCAGTAGCGGACCCAGACTTTTCACCAAGTGGGTTCAAAGCTGCTGCATAAAATAATTAAAAATATAAAACGCCCCTGCAGGGACTCAAACACAGAACCTTTGTGTTACTAATTGAACCAGCTACCACTAAGCTAGGCACTCCTTGTGTATAAGGGTTCAATATATAATATATACGTTTTAAATTTGTAAAAACTTCTTATATATACAGTGTAATTTTTCAACGAAGTGGGTTCATATGAACCCACTTGAACCTATGTCGGTCCGCCCCTGTGAGGAAGGGCCCCACCACAAGGGTGCACTGTACGCAGCCTTACCTTGCATTTCTGTTGGAGGTTGTTTTCAAGGCTTGAACCCGCGACCTCCTGGTCACACGGCAGCAACTTCACCAATTACTCCAAGGCTCCCCTTCCGAAGGGCAGCTCGGTTCACTAAAGCTACTTCTATGCGCGGTATCTGAGGAAGGGCCCCACTACAAGGGTGTATTATTGTGCCCAACCTTACCTTGCATTTCTGTCGGAGGCTGTTGGCTTGAACTCATGACCTCCTGATCACATGACAACAACTTTTCAGTCTCACACAAACAAGCAAAGAAAATTTTTCTTAAAATCCATCTTCATTATCTAGTATTACATAAATCATATTCAAACTTCATTATCTAGTGGCGGTGCTAGAATGTTATGTATATGTTCGACCAAACACAATAGCTTTAGTCCAAGCTCTACATTAATTTGTATTAAGAAATATGCTAAATATGCACAAAAACAATTAGTTGATCCAGTGAATTTTAGATACCAGATAGTTAATACCAAAATAAATAAATAAATAATAAGCCACTTATAAAATAAAGTCTTTCAAATTATTTAGTGTTTTTGACAACAAATACTAATTAGTTTTTGTTCATGTGCAGGCAATTCTTCATAAAGTACTTGCAGTTTGAAGTCAAAGCACCATATGTTAGTATTATTTTTATCAGAGAAATTTAGTAAAATTAAAATGATTTTAATATAAAAGAATTATATTATTTCCATATTATCCCACATTTTAATGTTTAATTGAATTTCTAGTAATATTTCTCATTAGTGTTCAATATTTCAATTATACATAGTATATTCCTACGTGCTACATTATAAATAGATAAGGAGTTGATCAGATGATAAGTTATTTATTTTCAATTCAAAGGTTATAAGTTCGAGATATCAAAGAATAAAAGCAGGTGAAGTTTCTAAAGTATGATTTAAAAAAAAAAAAGTTAAAAATTAACCCAACAACTTAGGGTGTGTTTGGTATTAAGGAAAATATTTTCTGAAAAATATTTTTTAATTTTCTCATGTTTGATTGACTTAAAGGTTTTGGAAAACGTTTTCCAAAATCCTTTAAATTTTCAAATCCCTTTTTATTGATGATGAACAATAAGCCAACATTTTGACTTTCTTAATTTTTCATAAAATGTACTCTCTCCGTTTCATATTAATTAATCATTTTATTAAAAATAGTTGTTTCATATTAGGAAAGCATTAATTAAAATTCTTTCAGATTATTCTTGCAATTAAATTTTTTTAAAAGTGTTCACACTTATTTCTAAAGTTTTCAATCTTTTTTTTAGGTGTGAACTAGTAAAATTATCTTCTTATTTATGTTTTGTTAATCACCGTGTAAAATGAAATATGTTCAACTAATATGGGACGGAAGAAGTACAAAGAGGCAACAAGAAATAGCACTAGGCTGCTATGCGATCAAAAAGTCATGAATTCCAGTTGTGGAAATTACTTCTTGTAAAAATTTAGAATTAAATTGTGTATAATAAACTCTTATGATTCGGATCTTTCCCAAATCCAGATTTTTTTCCTTTTTAGCAAAGTCAAAAGGGAGAAAAAGAAGGAACAGAAATGCATATTAACATGGATTAATTTGAAGTAATATAATTAGCCACTAATCACTATTAGATGTACAAGATCCAATTAAAAAAAAAAGTATTTTCTCCATCCCAAATTTCCTAATTTAATGTCCCATTTTACTTGTCTTTTTTTGTTAATCAAGATAAGACAATTTTTTTCCCATGTTTTACCCTTTGTATTAATTACTTTTTTTTCTTCAAATTAAATTGTAAACATCATTTAATAGGGGTACTATAGTAAACTAGTCATGTTATTAATTATTTTTCTTAACCAATGTGTCATCTCAATTTGGGACGGATAATTTGAAATAGAGGGAGTAGTTTGGTGTACTAAAGCTTTCGCTATGTGTAGAGTCCGAAGAAGAACCTCTTATCTTGTGAAACCAGATTACCCTCAAATCCCGAGAGTTCACAACTAATATATTTCGTGTAGTCCCACAACATGCGTCGTCTTCAAAAATCACGCATTTATAATTATTGGAATAAGCACTTTTAGAAAAAAAAAAAAAAAAACCTTAGCCAAACTCACGATTAAGTTGTTTTCTACAACTGATTTTCTTGTCTATAATTTGAATATTAAAAAGTAGAAATAATCAAAATTTATCTATTACCAAATATTATGAATGAGCCGAAACCAGTTATGATAAAGCAGTTCAATATCACATTAAATGGCTATGTATGAGATACGAATTAATAAATGGAAAAAATACATATGTTAACATACTTAATTACAAAAAATAGCAACACTTTTTCCTAATTACATTCTATAACATATGTAGCATTATTTTAAGTGGTCCCTATTTTTTGCCGAATAAATTTTTTACTGTGATAAAATCCCCCTTTTCACCCCTCCTTCTTTATCTTTCCTTAATTTAAATTTCTTTTTCCTATTTTTCCGTCATTAACCATCACTCTCTCCTCAATCTTATTGCATTTTGCACGATCTGTGCTAAGGATTTGCTTCCCATATTTAAGGTAATTATTAATCGCATTTTACATGTGAGCGTTTTATTTTTTTGTCCTACTTTAATTCATTGGAAATTTAATTTTTAAGGGTTTTGTGTTTTAATGGATGAACACACTGCAAAAACACCTATAAACAGTGGTACAAGGAATATGAAATTAGTGTATGATGCACCATTTTTTAGTCTTGGGTTAACTCAAGAAGATTTAGTTACTGTTGTTTCAAATCCTTTACAGTTGAGGAAATCTGGTAGATCGAAAGAGATTAGGTCGAAGTTTCGCAACAACGAAGTGCAGATGACGAAAATTTAAAAAAAAAAAAAGGGTTGAAGAAAACTCCTTCTCCAAAGGAGCAAAAACTAAAAAACGGTACAAGAAGAAAAGGAAATCTAAAGAAATTGAAGACGATGTTGACAAATCTTATGATGAATCTGAAGAAGAAAGTGAGGAAGAGGTATTTTTTTTGTTTGTAAATGTATTATTTTTTTTGTGTTCAAGTAATTATGTATTTTCTGTTATGATGATATTTAGGGCTTATGTGAAAATATATTGTTGAATTAACTACTCATGAATAGTATTTGGATATATATTTTTCTAGTATAGGTGATATGTATTTTTAGTACGGCTGAATAATTTTGATCTATATGTATTTTTAGTGTAGTTGATATGCATTTTTGAGTATTTGTATTTTTCAGTGTTTGTTGTATTTTTTATATGGTCAAAATACATATGCATGTTATTTTAGTTTAACTACCATAACAGTCTATTGTCTATATGTATTTTTAGTACATTTGATATGTATTTTTCAGTGTTGGTTGCAGTTATGATTTGATCAAAATACATATGCATTTTAATCATCTGAAATATATATGCATGTTATATGGTTTTTTTGTTTGATTGAATTTTGTTTACAGATTAAGAAGTGGTAGTTTTAATTTGTATAGGTGATGCGGGACGAAATATTCTTTGTCAGAAAACTTCCAAGATTTGCATCACACATGTGCTCGTACAGTGACAATGATATTTATGGAAGCGTATGCGCAGTTTTAAACAAGGAACAGTTTAAAAACTTTTGTGAGAATAACATTTTTGGTTATTTTATGAAGAAGAAGCAGTGTGTAGTGCAACCACAGTTGTGCAGATGCGTTATGACGCTTGAGGTGAAGGGTAGTTCTTCTTCGGGGATTATGATCTGTGCTAATGGCACCTCTCTTAGTTTTACTCCCATGGAATTTGCGATTATAACTAGATTGAATTGTGTGTCTAATAGGTATGACTTTATTTTTTATGAGGGTGTACCAAATAGGATGATTGAAAAGTATTTCAATGGGGCAGAAATTATACAGAAAAGGCAACTGTTTCTAGTATTTACGGAGAAAGTATGGGGGGAGAACAATGATGAGGACGCTGAGAAATTTGCAATTTTGTATTTCCTACATTCATTTGTGTTGTCTAACATTGACACTGTTGTTATACCCCGTGTTCATTTTGATTTGGTAGATAGTGGTAGATATAAGGATTTTCCATGGGGTTCTTTATCTTTTGAAGATCTGGCTAGAAGTTTGAACAACCGGCTGAAAGCTGAGGGCAAATTTTATTTGATTCAGGGAATGCCACTGGCTATTCAAATGTGGCTATGTGAGTGTTGTTCAAATGTCCCACCAAAGATTGCATTGAAGGTTGAGAATTGGATTCTCCGATTATTAAATTGAAAGACAATTGCACCTCATCCACGGTATGAGTTTTTGATGAATGCTACGTTCAAGGACAATGGCAAGGTTTGTTGTGAACAAATATATATGCATTGATATGTATTGTATTGTATTGTATACATATATTCTTTTTCATTTTCAATTGTTTAACATATTCTTTAACATATTCATAGGTTGTATTTAAGAACATAAAGCCAACTGAAATGGAACTGGCAAAGCTTGAAATACCACAGAAGGATGTAACTGAAGATGAACGTTCAGTTGATTCGGACGATGACTTCTAGGATCCACCACCAAAGAAGATCAACGAACGTTCAAAGAAGAAACAGAAGGTGGATTCATCAACCCCAGTAGCGAAGAAACCTTCAGGAAAGAAGCAAGTCAATATTGTTGACGCGCATACCCAAACGAGGACTCCACCTCATCGTGCTGCCAAGGCTGCTGTAAACGAGGACACAAGTATTCAAGCCAATTCCAACACGACAGGCTTCTTCTTCAAAAACGAAGGAAGGGAAGCAAACAGCTAGGGTTATTTTTCCTCAGGTACAGTCAAAGGCAGATAGTCATGTAGAGGAAGTAGCCGTGTCAAAGCATGAGAGTCATGTTAAGAAAGAAACATTTATTTCTAAGAAAGTTTTTGATGCATTCCGTGAAGAGGTAATTTTTTTTGTCAAATGTTTGTTTTACATTTAAAAATATGTGTTTACTGAATTTGTATGAATACAGGTTCGTCAAGAGTTTAAAGGAGTTCGTGAAGAGTTTACTCGAATTCGTCAATTAGTGAAGAAAAAGTTCAAAAAAATGGTCAAAGCAATTGAACATAGCAAGGTAAAAGTTTAATTATTATATAATATTCACAATATTAAAAAAATACATATGCAGAGTATATGAAAAAATATATATGCAGTATATTGCTAAAAATACATATGAAGTTTATACAAAAAATACATATGAGTTGATATAAAAAATATATAGAAAATGTAATACAAAATACATATGCAGTGTGTCAAGAAATGTATTTTGATAAATACATATTCAGAGTTTGTAAAAAAATACATATGCAGTATATTGCTAAAAATACATATGTAGTTTATTCAAAATATATATATGAGTTTATTTTCAAAAAATACATATGAAATGTATTACAAAATACATATGCAGTGTGTCAAGAAATGTATTTTTCAACACTATGTATTTTTAGTGGGTTGGTATATACATATTAAGTGAAATCAAATAATAGTAGTTTATTCAAATTATACTTGTAGCAACAACATGAAGATACAGAGGTTGAAGCACAACAGATGGATTATGCTGGTGTCGAAACATCACCACAACAATTCAGTCCTACTGTTGATTAGAATTTGGATGAGAATCAGGATGGTACAAACGTAAAAAAATAACTAAAATATGATTATTCTTC
This sequence comes from Capsicum annuum, assembly GCF_002878395.1. NCBI lineage: Eukaryota > Viridiplantae > Streptophyta > Magnoliopsida > Solanales > Solanaceae > Capsicum > Capsicum annuum. The sequence goes on from NC_061121.1 coordinate 1,202,552, forward strand.
TGAGTGCACAAATGTAATTACTTTTTTTGTGCAGTTATATGTTATTTTAAATATAGTCCTGTATAAACATATACAACTGAATTTTTGTTTGAAGTTGGTTTAATTTTTTTTGCTTGTTTGCAAGGGGTGCACTGATTTGCATCCAGATAAAACAAATATTGAAATTGATTCTCAACATTTAATCCCTGATGAGCTTCTCCAAAGTATAAATTTGGATTATAATCTTTCTGAGAAGATTGTTCATCACGATGATCGAGTATGTATAATGAATTGAACTTCAGTTTATGTGATGTAAAAATCATAACAATCCATAAGACAATTATATATTTTCTTTCATTTCTATTGCAGATCACTGATAAGAAATTGGATGATACAAATTTGTCTGATTCGCAGTTTACAATCCCAGATGAGTTGTTACCAAGTCTTAATGCAT
>NC_061121.1:1203084-1247531 GCF_002878395.1 Capsicum annuum
CATCATGATGATCGAGTATGTATAATGAATTGAACTTCAGTTTATGTGATGTAAAAATCATAACAATCCATAAGACAATTATATATTTTCTTTCATTTCTATTGCAGATCACTGATAAGAAATTGGATGATACAAATTTGTCTGATTCGCAGTTTACAATCCCAGATGAGTTGTTACCAAGTCTTAATGCATACCGAAGAGAAAGCATCACGAGACATCCATTGGCAACTTCTGAAGAAGAACAAATCGATGAACATTTTAATGATAAAAAGTCCGAATCTGTTGTTCAAGATCATTGTCAGGTATGTATTATGAATATATCTGAGGTTATGTGGGTTATTTTTGACATAAAAAAATAAAATGTTTTCCATTTTTGAAGGAAAACAAAGAGAACGTTGGATCAAGCTCTAAAGCAGACATACACGGAGAGGTTGATCTTGGTACGGAGGAGCAGATTATGACAACTCCTAAAATACAAGAATTAACCACTGATGAACAAAGGGATGAAACAGTTTTGCCTGATTCACAAGACATAATCCCTGATGACTTGCTTCCTAGTTTGAATGTATACAGTAGTAAAAGCATCATTGTTCATCCTTCTGCTAATCGTGAACTTCAAACTTCTATTCCTAAGTTAAGGATTAGGCGACCATCCAAATTCAAAGAGTCACCTTACACGATGAAATTTGGTTCAGCTGTCGGTAAGTACAATTAGTTATATATTTAGTTTACAATGTAACATGTTATGCAAATACTTTTTAATAATTACATTTTTGTATTACGTAACTATATAGAGAGCTCGGAACGACACATACGTATATTCTCACAGAAACATCCATTTGTTTATCATCCGATTGATGGGATTGTGGATACGAAGATTGTCAACAAGTTCATGGATTGGATTTCTGAAGACCTTCTCAAAGTTCATGCTAAAAGATATTTCTATTGAACTGTTTTAAGTTTTTTTTTTTTAAATTACATTATGTTCTCATGATTTAACATATACTGATTAACAAAAAAAAATAGGAAGGGAAATGCGGATCATTATAAAAGGGGAAAATCAACCATTCCAATGATGCATTTCGGAATTGAGACTGTTGAAGATAAAAACTGGTTCTACACAATGGGGTTCCCTGATCAGTCATGGACCGACTCGGTTAGTATATTTTTTTTTTACAATATTTTTTTTACATTTATAGCACTAATTAAACTATATATTATGATAGTAAATACATATGCAGGTGCAAATAAGTATTTTTCTATGTAATTTTTTATTATATAAGAAAGGATGTGATGCACTTTAACTTACATATGTATTTTTATATTACATACACGTGCTAAATTTAGTATACAAATGTTTGAATTATCTAAAATTTGTGTTCTTACTTACTGCAGTATATTGATGTTTGCTTCTATTACTTGAGGAAGAAGTCGAAGTATGACCCCAACAGGTCTTACAAATTCATCACAGTAGATTGCAACTTTATGAACATAATTGGATCTGTTCATGATGTTTATTTTGCGGATGCTGAAAATCTTACGGCGGGAGGATATGTGGCACATCTTAATGAATAAATAAATGGATTTCGTATGCATGTTGTTGTGCCATGGCATACAGTGGAAGACATTTATATTCCAGTAAATATAAAGAAAAAACATCATTGGATACTAGCAATTTTATCTTTCTCAGAGAGGTGCATATTCCTATATGATTCATATGTATCATCTGGTCATTATTCGGTTGTTCTTGATGTCATTGAGAAATTAGCTGCGATTATCCCATTGTATCTCGAACATTGTGATTTCTATGTTAAGAAAGGAATTCATGTTGAAAACCATCCAAGATACTGTCACGCCTCAAATCCTATTGGGGCGGACTGGCACCCGTAACCAAGGAGGCTCGGGAGAACCAACTCATAACCATACTTCCCATACATACCTCTATGACAACCCGAAATTCGGACAATATCATGTCGCATATAAAAGGAAATAATCACCTGTATAAGCTCGAGCACACATATATATGTATATACAATACTTGGCTGTTGGAGTCATCACGTCTATTAACAAAAGACCACCTTGACTGTACATTAGGTCTACAAAGTCTCTAGACAATACACAGAGTTTAACTAAGGTCGGGACACACCCCGCCATATAACTAACTTCTATACAATACCAAAAGTGACTGGATATGACATGGAAAGCCCCGAAGCAAACTGGAGCTCACCAAAAGCAGCTGGATATCCTGACCCCTACTTTGCGGTGTATGAGCTGAGGTACCTGTGCCTGCAGCATGAAATGCAGGTCTCCCGTGGGGGACGTCAGTACGAAATATGTACTGAGTATGTAAAGCTGTAGATAATCACATATGATATAGGAGCTCAATAGAAATCAAAAACAAGTAAATAAATCGTAATAGGAGTGGACCACACTTACTAGAACTTGTAACAACCTGTACATTGTATTTATTCAATCACTTTAACTTTGTTCTTATCATCTTTGTAATCATTACTGTACTGTACTGTGACTATTAGGCTGCCTCCAGTACATATCAACTGGGATCAACCCATGATAGGCTTATGCCCCTGGGATACCACCCATAAACACATAAATAGGGATCGACCCATGATAGGATTATGCCTCTGGGATACCACCCGATAAGAGAGAACTTCCATCACTTAGTTCAATTAATCTTTGAGATTGTTATTTCGGTCGCCACCGTATTTTTTATACTTTGAAACAATGATACATCAATAAGAGACATATAAATAGACCATCAATGCAATAAAAATGAAGTAAGAACTCATTGGCATATCAATAAAGTGTTTTGGAGTGATCAATGCCATAACAATGAAGTAGGAACTTATTGGTATATCAATGAAACGTTTTGGAGTCATTAATAGCACATGGATCTTGTTTGAGTAACCAGATACCTTCTGACATTCATTAGTGCAATAAATATATAAGATTTGGAAAACAAGTAAGTATTGGAATGTCTTGACATCTTGTAGGGTGGAAACAAGTTCATTGGTAACGTAGGACATCATACAAAACTATTATAGATCACATGTTACTGAATAACTTTGGAAACTTTCTTAATAGAATAATTGTTCACTTTCATGCCAAAGATATGATATAGAGCATGCTACATACCTGACTGTCAACCTTCAATACTAGTCCCAAATGGACTTCCCATCTTTTCGGATTACTTATTTACAATGAACATATATAGAAATCTAGTATTAGCAACCAAACGCCACAATTCAATTATTTGAATTCACCAAACTAGTGATTGAGTAGTAAGCCTTAATTACACCATAAAGGGTGTCACTTTAATCCGCTTATACTCCAATTACATTCACATGCCATGCATATTCATACAACATCCTCCAATATCAAGTTTGGATTCATTTATCCTTCCAACCAATCCATTAAACGAAATTGAGCCACAGACATAAATAATCATCAATTCAATAGTATATCACCATATCCACCTTCCATAACTCAATTACCATATCCACCTTTCATAATTCAATACGACCAAACCATGCAAAATAGTCCATAACCCTATTTCCATCACCTTTCAATAACAACCAATACATATAATCCTCTATCACACATATACATATGGAAAAGAACAAGGCAAACAATATTCATACCTTAGAATTCACCTCTTGATTATGCAATCCTGTTTGCACAAATAATAGGTGTCGTTTGAAGCTCTCAAGATGACAAACGCAGTTATCGGATTACTTTGGAATTTCTACGGTTGAATCAAAAGTAATTTAAAGGTCAAATTTGGCTAGGTTTTGTTCTTCCTCAATGATTGATGATGAAAATGAATTTTTGAACTCATATACATGTATATATACACATATTCCCGTCCATAATATAATAGAAAATGACCAAAATGCCTTTAAAATTTAAATAATGTCAAATCTGTCCTTTGGTGGACTGTTTTGATAAGCTAAAGTAGATCGACCATAACTCTTTGCTCCGATATCAGATTTGGGTGAAATTGCTATCGTTGGAAGGATAATTCAAAGGGCTTTTATTTCATATAAAGTAGGCCACCCAATTCGTCCTGTACAAGGAGTTATGGTCGTTTGAAGTTGACCCTAAAAATCTATTTTGATAGGCTGAAGTAAAATGAGTATAACTCCTTACTCAGATGTTAGATTTGGATGAAACTAATTGCATTGGAAAGAAGACTCAAATATATTTCTTTTCATAGGTCGCAGCTCTCCCAGTTCATTGTATTAAGGGAGTTATGATTGTTCAAAGTTGACCCAAAAATTTGGCTGGCCTCAGTAGTTTGTGTGCAGGAAATTTTCCTGCACATTTACTATTCCCAAATATCCCGGCCACCATTTTATAGTTTCGAACGTGCTCGATTATATTTGAAACTTATCCATTTTTGGAAATCTTTATATCGTTGGAAAGCGTATTCAATAACCTTCGCATGGAACCATCGACGGGCAAATTCCGGTATAAAAAAAATAAAAAAATTAATTCCATATAAATAAGACCAATACACGCACTTGAATACGCCAATACACGTACTTGAATATGGGGTGTTACGGATACAAAGACTCCTCAGATATGTTTGATGTGTTATTTCAAGAGAGTTTGCCTCAACAACCGAGCGGAAGCTTGTAAGTTATTTAATTTACATATAACAAAATTGTATGTTTGTAAAATATATATTAAAGCATATATGTGTTCCTTTTTATTGTTTTTGTAGGGATTGTGGTGTCTATATGGTTACATATGCGGAGTGTCTTTCTTATGGTCACAAAATTCTTGCGAATGAGTTCGACTCCAATGCAGTCTGTACAAGATATGCTGCACTTTTGTGAGATTATGGGACCAGAAAGCAAGACGTAAATGCTCATAGTGATGTCGAAGCACCTTTGAGGCCTCCAAGACAAAGTAGAATAACTAGTGTAACTGAAGTTTTTGATGTATGATGGGTGATGGATTGATTACTTTATATAGTTTAGACGCTGGTTTATGGATGTAGGTAATGATTATACAAACTAATTTTGATGTTTTGAAATGGTTCTAATTGTAAGTTATAATAGTACTAATTCAAGTTTAATACGAGTCCTTTATGATGTTCTTCATTTTACTGTGTGATTTTGTTAAAAAAAATACATATGTATTGTTCATATTATGCTTAAAATACATATGCAGGAATTTTTATGCCTAAAAAATACATATGTATTATTTTTAGATGAGAAAAAAATACATATGCAATGTTATGCCTAAGCATTCCAAAAATATATCTGAAATTTTTAGTTTTAAAATGCCAATGTTATGTTAAAATACATATGCAATATTAGAAAATACATATGCAGTGTTCATATTTTGCTAAAAAATATGTAAGCATTATAAATAAAATTTAGCATAAAAATAAATATGCAGTGTTAATAATAAGTTTTTCTAAAATACATATTGTTCATAACTAATATGTATTTTGATATGTGTCCAATTAATATGATTATAAATGAAAACTGAAATTAAAGATAATTTTGAACTTTTAATACAATTCTTTAATTTATGATGAGATTTTATTTTACATAAATACATATGCAGTGTTAATATTTTTTATTAAAAATACATATGTATTATACATTTAAATATATTTTTATCATATAAACGCATATGCTGCGCTAAGATTTTGAAATTCAAACATAGATTTGCAGAATATGTCATATGTGGCTAAATCAATTAACAATTACGAACCAAATAAGTATTTGGTTAATCAAAGTTACCAACTTTAACCTAAAAAGTATATTCAATGCTAAAAATACATATGAACTGCACATTCAAAATACATATGCAATGTTCAGATCTTTCAACATATACATATGCAAAATTTAAATTTAACTGTGTTCACTTGTCAAATGATGATTAAAAAAATAGTTCAAGTTTATAAAAATAAAAATAAAATTTTAATCAATAATACGAAAAGAGAAATATTTCATTTTCGATATTTCCTACAGGAACACCTATTGTGACCCTTAGCCCCACAACCACCACATGAGTTGATGTTCTTCTTTCCAAACATATTCCGGCCTGATTTTCCACGATCCTTCTTCGCAGGTCTTCCTGGAGGTCTTTTGTATTTTGGAGGCAATACTATTTCACAAAGTACGCTCTCTGAAATTAGCCAGTCATCTTTGTGTGGCAACGGGTAGATGGGAACATCATATGTTTTCAAAACAGTTTTTGGTTTAAACAAATCACAACAGTATGACCCCTTCTCAAAATTCTTCTTCTCCAACACCAAACAAGCATGTGCACATGGTATCTGATCTAATTGAAATGCATTATATGAATATTTTTTTTCTTTGAGGCAAACAATGTAGTGTTTTTATTTTTTGTGTACCGTATACACATATTCTGTGGCTGGTACAACCTGATACAAAAATAAAAAGTTTAATGATATGCTACAAAAAGATGAAATTCATATTTATACGATATGTTGTAAGCACACCAGCATTTTTTTAGAAAAAAAAATACATATACAGAGTAAAAATACATATGCAGAGTACATAATATTTTTCTTACTTAACTTTTTAGTTTTTTTTTTAAATATTTCCATTCATTTAACACTTAATGGAAGTTATTCTATTAATTTTTTTTTTTTCAAAAGTATAAATTCCAAAAATGTAAAAGGTCATACCGTCACATGAGTACACAAAGCCTCGTTCTCTTTGAGTATGTTATAAAACTTTCCAATGAGTGGTGTGAAGGTATATGAAGCCTGTTGTCTATTTTCGCAGTTCCATTTTGCAAACAATAATCGAACCTCCTCAAGAAAGTCATAAATTGGCAGTTCTCTAGCTAATACAAGTACTTCATTTATTGACTCCGCAATGTTTGAAGTCAAAGTCCACCCTCGATTAACTGTTGCATAGGACCTAGCCCACTTTTCATAACCAGCCAATTTCAAATAATTCTTCAACCTAATATCAACTGCCTCAACTTTTTCCATTAACATTTGGAATTTTGACTTTTAATATGATTTGGCCATTGTATAAAAGATCTCCGACAATGCATCGTGTGACTTTCTGTAAAGTTTTTTAACATTCCCCCATAGATGCCACATACATGTATAATGTGAAACATCGTTGTATACATCGCTAACAGCCTTTATGATGCTTGGATTACAAATTCATACTAACCTACTCCATCCATTGTACATGTTGTTACAAATGCCCCAGTATACATTCCTCTCAGATGACTAGCATCAACAACTACGACCGATCTACAATGATCAAATCCCCTAATGAATGCATTTAGAACGATAAATACATACAAGAACTCATTCTCATCTGTCTTCTTCATTCTTATATGTGACTCTGGATAGGTAGTATTCAGTACATATAAGTATGATGGCAGTTTCCCATAAGATGCTGATGGCTTACCCCTCGACTCTTCTAATGCTCTTTCTTTCGCCCTCTAACATAAAGCGTATGTTAGATCCATACCAAAATCTTCCTTCATGTCATTTCTAATTTCTGTTGCACTGTATTTTCTTTTGTGGTTCTTGAATTTTTGTTTAACAATACCACCTATCAACATACTAATAGCATGCACCTTTGGATAGATCTTGTCCTTCACCGGACATGTATGTTAAGGTCTGAATTCTCTTATTCTAAACATTATAGTTTCTCCCATTCCTAATGCACGCATTAAAAACTCGTATTTTCTTGATTTGAAAAACAACGTATACCTGTATCCCATATAATTTAGTATTTTGTAAATACATATCCTAACTAATATTAAACAACAATAGAGTGATATAGAATGTACGTACGTTTTCTTACTTGACCTTTTACTTTGCATTTGAAACTTCTCCCTCCTTGAATAGTCCTTCATGACTGACTTCAAAAAAAAAATTCTCAAGTAAACCTGGTCTTCCTCAACATATTTGTGATATGGATCTGAGATAATCAACTCCACAGTATCTATTTCAAATACATCTAATGCTTGTGTATCTTTACAAACCACCAAAGCTCCTTCATTTGTTGTATGTATCAGTGTTTGAATGTTGTCACAGTTGGTTATTCTTTCAACAACACACATAGAAGAACTAGCCACGTTGTTCCCTACAACTTTCTCCAAAATGCTTACATATAAAGGAAGACAATTCATGTCTTGTATCTGCTTTTTCTGAAATATAAACACCTTTAAACCCATATCATTATGTATTTCTATCTGCCCTACATTAGCAGTAATTTGATATTCCACTAGAATACGTTTCCTCGTTAAATCCGTACTTAAGTGAGATGCCAATTTATCGTGCAGCTCAATAAATGTTGCTGATGTGCTCAACAGTATAGCATCAGTGATATATTCTTCGTAGTTTTTTTCATACGTCCACCGACCAGAGTGCTTCACAAGCACTGGTATGCTTCCCATTTCTACTTGATTTAACCAAAAAATAAACAAATATAAACATGTTGTCAAATTATAACTTGTTAAAACAAACACTTATCATCTTTAACTGTAAACAAACTTACACAGCCAACATCTCCATTCAAAAAAAAATTTAAACAAAATTTGTTTAACGTAAAATACAAACACAAAAAAAAAAAAAACTATTAAACCAAATACAGAAACTACTGAATCGAACCGAAGAAAAACTTGTATAAAGTATATTATCAGCAAAAACAGTTATACTATCAAATTCCGACAAGAAAACCAAAAAATACATATCAATGTTAACATTAAGCTGTTCAAAAATACATATGCAGTGTTAACATTAAACATATCAAAAAATACATATGAAACATACCTAAATTAAATTTTGAACTGTGTGAATAGAATTTTATCACATTCAGCAGCTCAATTCAATCATCCATTGAGCAATGATTTTCATAAAATAATTGAGTCAAATTCAACTCGAAATTTGTTTAACTTATTTTCATAATCGATTATACAAAACTCTGAAAATATACTACAAAGCTTCACAATTTTATCAATTGTTAAATCGATCAAAATAACAACAACCAATACTGAAATAAATAGTCGATCAATGAAATCTAAAAAACTGTAACAACTGATAAACTGAATTTTTGAAACGAAAAATTTCAAATCTAAAAAACTGTAACAACTAATAAACTGAATTTTTGAAACGAAAAATTTCAATTCTGAAGGTTTTTGTTATATATGTTGAATTTCCTCTGCTTTGATTAAAAATTAAAACTAAATAGGAGCATCAGTAATGACTGAAACAAAAAATCCAACTAGAAATACTTAATGATTACGTACCTTAAACAACAATAACAGATGAATTTTCAACTGATAGTTGAATTCGAACAATTTAAACTGAAGAATCTATAATTGGATTTGATTCAAAAAAATTAATGGTACGTTTTGAAACTGATGTTGAATTCGAACAAGATACTATAGAATTTCATATGAACAACAGCAATGGTTGAACATAAAAATACAGTTGAATTAAACGAAATTTCTCATAAAAATGAAAAGCAGATTTTGATTTTTTCTGCTCAGATGAACTCGTTAATTTTGAAAACTGAAATTTAAAATTTGATCAATGATGTTAAGCTGAAATGGAAGTCACGTGATTGAAGTTATTTTAACGAAAAAGGAATCTACAGAATTAATTAATTGGTAATTATACCATATTTACCTCAACAAATTTCAGTTATTTAAGGGAGGTAAAATTAGTTGTATATGTATTTTTATAGCATCAGTTTTTAAAAATACATAATAGAAGTTGCTACAAAATGTAATTATGAAACTGTTGCTACAAAATTAATAATTAGGGCCTCAAGTATGTCATTTTTGAATTTTGCCCTGCTTCAAGGGTGAAACTAGTAAAATGTTTACTTTAGTCCCTCAAACTATTAAAGTCGCAAAATTTTTTATGGTAAATTTAATGATTTTATTTTCACGTAAATTAATATTGAAGATTGTCAAAAAAAGGTTCAAATTAAGTATAAAAGAAAGAACGAAAACTATCTATTTACCAAAAATATTTTAGAACTTCCAATGAAATTACTTAAATCTTCGTATTAATAAATAAAGTTTTTACAAAAATATTCAAGGTACTGAATTGCAAACATATCACTAACATCTTATTAACTAGGATTTCTCTTTAATTTTATATTACTATCAGACTAACTAAGATCTTTATGTCATTAAGACCACCATATTAAAAGAAAGAACCATGTAAAAATAAAAAAGAAAACTTATTTTGTATTTTTATCTATATATTAGCAACATCTTTCGTTAAAATTTTATTTTAAGTCACTAAATAACGTCATGCGCAATTCTAACGGAAAAAAATGTCCATTCAATCTATCAAAAAACTGAACGAAATACCTTATTTGAGTATAAATTATCTACATAATCTACGTTTAATTATTGTTAATACATTATTATAGCCTTATTGCAAGTTCGACGATCTTGAATGAAATAAAAAGTTAATTTTGTGTTTGTTTTTGGAATTATGAGAGTGCTTTCAGGGATTTTCGATTTCGGTTCCGGTCAAATCGGTCCGACGGTCCGGTCCATTGCCACATATCCTAGAACCAAGAAAAAATAGATATACTCTGATTCTACTGAACAAGTTATATGGCTTTATATATATTCAGATGATATCTTTGCTACATATTAATGAACTGATCATCTGTAAGTTAATTGTTTTCCTGCACTAAAACAAAAAGACTGAACTTGGATCAACTGTCAGAAAGTTTTAATAGAGGAACTGCACTTATTCGAAAAGTTATCTACTCGGTTAAGAATGAAAATTTTGGTCCTCAAGTACTTCGCCCTGTTCCTACCGTCTATTGCTCCTACCGTCTACTTCCTATAGTGTATATGTACAGTTGTACAGTGTATGTATAGCTGTCTATTCTTGTAACAAACTAACAATTAACTTATATTATATCCCAAATGTATATACAAGAAAGTTACAAAATTCTCTCTTCATCCTTAATATTTGTAGCATCAGTATCACCATTGTCAACAAGCTCGTTTGATATAAGGGATAAGTAATAATTTCGAGATTAATTTTAGGATGAACTTATTCCATGTTTGGTTGGGATAAAGTGCGTGGAATAACTCATTCTGAGATTAGTTATCCCGGAATAACTTGTTTCCCAACAAACGACCCCGATTACACTCGATATGTTGTTGTCGTTATTGCGAAGTCATTCATTTCTCCTTTTAATTTATTCATTTCTGAGAGGGATTCTTTTAATTTCGATAAAGAAGATTGAAAAAGATATATACAGCCAAAACCTACTCATAACAAGTTGTTGGATCAAAGTAGTACATTATACATCTGCATGCCATGCTGTGTCGGGGGCCACAGTGGCGGACCCAGAATTTAAGGAGTGTGGGTAAAAAAATAAAAAATCACTCAACCAGGTTTGAACTCGAGCACACCCACCAATGGAGAGAGCCTAAAAGATCAACCTAAATGTCAGTGCACCTAACCATCTTCTTGTTTAGTGGGTGCTTTTATATAATTTATACCTATTTTTGAATATTTTTTATGTAATTATACCTATTCCACGTCGAGTTTAGTGGACACTAAATGCGCACCTGATAAATCTTCTTATGTGCAATAATCGAAGCCACATATGAGATGCAAATCGTACTAAAAAATTATACATTTAGTATTCATGCAACACGATATTTTCAATGTTAAGTTAGATTATATTAAAAAGGTTAAATGAATAATTAAATAAGAAATACATTAACATAACCTAAGATTTTGCATAGATAAATACGGTAAATGTATAATTAATTCTGTAACTAAATATACAAAATAAATATTATAAAAAATCAATAAAAAAATACAAGCTTGACCAAACTGACTACTATTAAGTTGTCTTCATTAATTAACCCTTGGAATTTCTAATCCCTTTTCATAAAAAGTACAAAAGAGGAAATTAAACAATAAACAATGTCACCAGGTTGCTATGTAATCAGAAGTTCGCAGGTTCAAGTCGTGGAATCTGAACTTTTGCAGTTTCAAGTCGTGGAATCAGAAGTTTTGCAGGTTCAACTCGTGAAAACGATCTCTTACCCTCGTGTACATCTCCTGAGTCCCTTTGGGGCGTCCATTCTGAATGGGCGTGGGGCGCCCGTGGGAAGTGCACAAATACGGCAAGACCAACCTCTACCACAATCGCTGTTAGAGGTACAAGATCGAGTACATGTCCTCAAACCATCTTCATCTCGAGGAACCAAATTTTCCGCAACATTCATCGCCATATTGACTGAAATATATAGTTCATATTCAAAATATTAATGATACATTAACATAAAATGTTGATGCTATTATCTACCAACAGATGTTGTGACATGTGTTATGATCGGACGAAATAAGCATACCATAAACAAAAGAAAACAACAAGATCGAACACCACAGATTTTACGTGGAAACCCTTGACGGAAAAAACCACAGGTAGGTAGAGGCAAAGAAAATTCTCTATGAAAGAGAGGAATACAAGGTGGAGACGATAGTCTCAATTTCGTGTATATCAAGACCGCCCGAAACAGCCCACTAAACGTACTTATATAATACATCCGTACAAATAAATCCTACACCCAAAAACATACAGGTCCCCGCACCCCCAACATCGGGACTATCAGCCCGATCTCTACGCTACCACCACAGACCTCACAAAAAATCACAAATATGGGCCACATCGCGAACTTTTCAGCCAAGATCAACAGAATTCGGGTCACAAACTCTAAAATACTAACAATAACGTACGTAGAAATTAGAATCATAATTTAAAGTTAACGTGAGATAAATACTAACCCGTAATAGCCATGAAAAGAACAATAAAAATGAAACTCATCTTAAATAATGCCATGATAAGTATGGTATTTTAAGCTTTGAAAAACTTTTTTTGCAAGTGATTTTGTGGTTGTGCTCCAATTCTTTTCATATAGGCCTCGAAAGTTGCATGTACTTATAATATATTCATATAATTATTTCACTCTTGCACATAATTATATATATTGATATTTAATTTAATTGTTGGGAGGTGGGTCTTCTATGTGAGAGACTTGAGATCAAATTCAGCCTAGTTTTGGCGGCCACTCAATCATCATGAACTCATTGATCGTATGATGTTTGCATAGTGCAGTTTTATATTTCGTATGTGATTTTCGAGTTGTTGCGTAGTGAACAGGTTGCACAAAATATTCACCCAAAGACAAAGACTATGACAGAGATCGTGAATTTTTCTCGATTCCAAAAGAAAAAAAAAAAGCTACTTCATGTTATTAATTCACAACTTAGATCCACATTTATTAAAAAATAATTAAAAGTGCATGTGCCTTGTCATAATTTCATGTGAGAAATATTGGAAGATGTAACATAACTTTGTCTTGACGAAGTCATAACATTGAAAAAGTGCGTTGCTATTGGTTATTATTAAAACAATACTATAGTAATTTTAATTTTTTTTTTTGGTAACCGGGATATATTATATATATATATATATGTTTCACGTCTTACAGAAAAATTGTATGTTGGCAAGCCAACTGTACAAGCACCAACAGTAGTAACAGCACATCTAGCGCTAGCATTTACAATCTGACAATTAGGATTAGTAGTAGTAAACAAAATTTGGTCAGATATATCTATTCTAACCCTTTGGCAACTCAAGTCTTCATTTGTATCAGCTGGTAATATGTTAAGTTAACCACATATTCTTTATGAGGTTATATATTAAGTTAACAATATAAAATATGTCACGGTCTTTAATTATTTGTGTCAACATCAAGTAAAAACATTTTTTATTAATGCAGTTAATTTAACTATTTAATAGATGAATGAGGACACACGATTTTTTTTTAAAAAAATAACTAACAACCTTTAATTGAAATAATTTATTAAAGCGTTGAGGTGTTCAAAAAGTCATTAAAATAATCGTACGCACTCTTAACCTCCATTTCTATAAGAGGTTATTTCCACGATTCGTGAATTTCGAGTCACATAACAACTTTACCTATTAAGAAAATGCAAAAGAATATCACAAATAATAAATTTGATAAAAGAATAACAAATACTTCAAAACTAGCCAAACAACTTCGCTTGAAACTTTCGAGGTCTTGACGTCCTATTAAATGGATCATGTTGGTTTGGATGAGAAACGGAGGTAGTTTTAAAAACATCTGAGCGAAATACTAAATATTAAGGACTTTTTACGATTTTTCATATGTGTTAGCTTATGGAATATTGTAGAGTGGATAGGGGCGTCCCGATGGGTTTCGGGCAAAACTTCTTGGGCGCGCCTTTAAAGACCTATTGAAGTGATCGTGTTGGTTTAGAGGGTGGACGGAGGTTTTTTTAAATACATATGAGCGAAATACTAAATACTAAGGACATTTTGTGAGTTTTCATGTGTGTTAGCTTATGGATTGTAGGATAGGTAGGGCCGGCCCAATGGGATTTGGCGAAACTTCTTGGGCGCCCCCCTAACAACCTATTGAAGTGATCGTGTTGGTTTAGAGTGTGGACGAAGTGTATTTAAAAAAATATATATGAGCGAAATACTAAAAATTGAGGATTTTTTGCAATTTTTCATGTGTGTTAGCCTATGGATTGATGGGTGAGTGTAGGCGGCGGAATCGATTTTACAACTTTGATGGGTGTTAGCCCACATTTCAAGAGGTGGGTCTCGAGCTCCAGAAAAAATTTTGTGCGAAACTTCTCGAGTGATTCCCTGACGTCCTATCAACTTGGAGAGCATCCCATGGACTAGCCCACAATTAAGGTGGGTCAAGATTGGGCTAGAATTTCAAAACTTTACAAAGGCCCATTTAATGATAAATTGGGCTGAAAGGGATTTTTAGCCCACGTGAGAATGTTTGGATTGGGCTGTTGGCCCATTTTGACACAATACTGTCTGATCTTGAATTTCCCTTAAAAAAGATGAAAGTAATAAATGAAAATCAAAATTTTATTTGATTTGTTACTTGTAGAACAGCATTAAGTTAAAGTGACATAAGAGCAATTGGATATTAATTGTGTTTGAATATAAATTTCACCCCATGAAAATTGATTTTTCCATCTTGTAGTTAAAATTCAAATATTATAATTTAATATCTGTGAATATTTATGATATAGTGTGTTAAAAACATATTTAAACATATGCTTAATAACAACAAGATGAATGTTGAGGTAATACATGATGCACTTAAATCGACTCTTTGTTTTAGATCAATAAAATGGGTGGCCTTGCCTGTATAACTGTATATCGTCAGCATTGTCAATGCAGACGCTAAGTAAAAGTCAAATGGTTAAACGTTCCTTTCCCTAAATATCTTAAGAATCAAAGAGGACAGAATTGAAATTAGACAACAATCAACCCGTAATAAATAGGAAAGGTATAGTAATTCTATGAATGACTCAATATCAAATACTCGTAATAATATCAACAAAAGAACGTTCCCCTATTCTTTTAAACATGTTGAGCTCCACATATTCTTACACAGTCAAAGAAGATTGATTTCGTTAAGATCTTCCCTCACAAGAAGTAAAAAAAAAAAAATAGCTCCAATTATATTCATAGTCAAACACAACTCTAACTTCAACTTCAACTTTAAAAAATTTTGATTTTCATAGTCAAACACCTCTAAAACTAAAAGCATCAAGTTAGATAGCGTTTGGTCATAAATTTTCAAATATTTTTGGAAAGTTATTTTTGGATAAATATTTGAGTGAAATTTTACCATTTCGCAATAATATTTGAAAAATATATTTTATCTTTAAAAGTTCACAAAAATTAAAATTTGACCCAAATATTAATATTTTTTAATATTTGAGAATTTAAATTATTTTTCAAATACTAACAAATTCTATGGTCAAACACTATTTGCCAAGTTTTTCCCAAAAAACTAATTGTTTGGTGTGAGGTATAAGAGATAAATAATCCCGGAATAAATGAAGGATTACTTTATCCCTTGGTGTGATGTATTAGTTAGTACCGCGATTATTTATCCCACTATTTACATCATAATAATGAGATAAGTTATCCCATATACTATATGATGGAATAAATAATTTCAAAATTAATTATTACGGAATAACTCTTTTCCAACCAAACAATCCCTTAAAGACACGTTTACGTGTAGCTAAAATAAAAGGATCCATCAAGATTCAAGATCCGACCCACATTCCTATTCGGGGCTCCGGTCTTAGAAAGATGCAAAAATTCAGCAGTAAACACGCAGCTCCCTTCTGCGCCGCTCCCTTTTTCTTCTTCTTCTTCGATAATATGCCTACAAAATTAGCCATTTTAGCTCACTAAAACCTCCCATTTTCCCCGTTTTCGATGTTCATTATCCACATTGGAGCTCGAATAATCTGAATTTGCGCTGTGTAGGGCCCGCTTATTCGGGTCAGCGCGGATTTTCTTTTTTTGTTCTACAGAAAATGACCCTTTATGTTAAATCTTCTAAATTCATTATACCCAAATCAAATTTCACTTTTTTCCTATTTTCTTCAATTAAAAGATCAGTTTTTTATAATGCTATGAATAATAATGGTAACTGTAGTGGCACTGGAATCTTCAACAAAGTTGGTTGTTTAGATAAAAATCCCCTTTTAGATTCTGATATTCGTAGATTAATTTCCAAGAAAATTGAAGGAAATGGTTGTTTAAGTTGTTTGATTTATGATTCTTATTTGTTGGTTAGTGTACTTAGTTCAATTCGTTGTAGACCAAGTGTTGCATTGAGATTGTTTAGGTGGGTTGAAGGGCAAAAAGGGTTTAAGTATTCCGAGTTTTCGTATTGTACAATTCTTGATATTTTGATAAAGAATGGTTGGATGAAATCTGCTTATTGGGTGGTAGAAAGGGTGATAAACTGTGATGTGAATAGCGTTGTTGATTTATTGATCGATGGGTATTTGAATTTGAATGTTACTGTTGAAGTACTTAATCTTTTTTTGAGAATATATACGAAGAAGAATGAAAATGTGGAGCAGTATTTGTTAGTTTTCGAGTTGATGTTGAGGAATGAGATGTTGCCTGATGTTAGGAATTGTAATAGGATACTGAGGAATTTGAGGGATAGGAATTTGGAAGCGAAGGCGAGGGAGGTGTATAGGATGATGGGTGAGTTTGGGATTAAGTCGACTATTGTTACGTATAATACGATGTTGGGTACCTTTTGTAGAGAAGGTGAAGTACAACAGGCGTTGGATCTTTTATCGGAAATGCAGAGAAGGGAGTGTCATCCGAATGATGTTACGTATAATATTTTGATTAATGGGCTGTCAAAGAAAGGGGAGTTAGATCATGCTAGAGGTTTGATCGGTGAGATGTTGAATAAAGGATTGAAGGTTTCAGCTCATACATATAATCCGTTAATTTATGGTTACTGTGTTAAGGGAATGGTTGTTGAGGCATTGGGGCTTGGAGAAGAGATGGAGGTAAGAGGAGCTTCACATACTGTATCAACTTATAATACGTTTATTTATGCTCTTTGTCAGCAGGGGCGAGCAAGTGAAGCAAGGCATTGGTTTTCTGTCATGTTGAAGAAGAATTTAGTGCCGGACATAATATCGTACAACACTTTGATTTATGGATACTGTCGGTTGGGGGATGTTAATGAGGCCTTTTCCTTATTACATGATTTAAGGAGCGTGAACCTTTTTCCTACAGTGATCACCTACAATACCATTATGGATGGACTCTGTAGGAAAGGCGATTTAGAGGATGCTAAGCAGCTGAAAGAAGAAATGATGAGATGCGGTATCTCTCCTGATGTATTTACTTACACGATTCTGGTTCGCGGTTCCTGCAAGGCAGGAAATTTACCAATGGCAAAAGAATTATTTGATGAGATGCTACAGAGGGGTTTGGAGCCCGACTTCTTTGCTTACACAACTCGAATAGCAGGTGTAGTGAGACTGGGTCACTTATTGAACGCATTCAAACTACAAGAGGAGATGTCAGCAAAGGGATTCCCACCAAATATAATTATCTACAATGTATTTGTCGATGGTATTGCGAAGCTAGGTAATCTAGAAGAAGCAACTGAGTTGTTACATAAGATGGTTGGCGATGGCCTTATGCCTGACCACATAACATATACCAGTGTAATTCATGCCTACCTCGAATTTGGGAACCTAAAGAAAGCCAGAGAGTTGTTTGATGAGATGATAAGCAAAGACATATCTCCAACGGTTGTAACGTACACAGTGTTGATTCATGCACATGCTGGTAAAGGGAAACTTGAACTTGCATATATGTATTTCTTGGAGATGCAACAGAAGAGCATTCTGCCAAATGTGATTACCTACAATGCAATGATAAATGGCCTTTGCAAGTACAGAAGAATAAACGAGGCATACAGTTACTTTTCTGAGATGAAAGCAAGAGGAATCATCCCTAATAAATATACCTATACCATTTTGATAAATGAGAACTGTGATTTGGGTAGCTGGCAAGAGGTTTTGAGACTGTTCAAAGAAATGTTGGATAATGGAATCCAACCTGATTCTTGTACATACAGTGCAATGTTGAAAAATCTCGGCAGAGATTATAAATCACATTCCATAGAATACCTTGACTTCATACTTTTGAGTGATGAAGGTACTGCCGAAGCAAAGAGTTGAGAAATTCCTGAACAGACACTTTTATTCTTGGGTGACTAGCTTTCATTATTGATCTTTGTTCTAAAGGCGTCGCACCATGAGCTTGTCCGTAATAGCTGCTGGTATGTGTGTGATATATGTGATCATGACCGGCTATTTTTTGTGCATCATTGTTCTTCACCATGCATTTACAACTTAAATATGATTTTATTAGGTGGAGTAGATAGAGCCTGTCATGGTTCGCTTTGGATAGGTACCGACTTCCTTTATTTGGTGTAAGATTGTTGAACCTACTTCGCCTTTCTCTTCAAATTAATGCATGGGTCTCTGAATAAAATTTGACGCAATTTCACATGCATACAAGCCTAATAATTGCTACATTGTCCTTCCGAGGAAATTAAAATAATGATGTTAGATATTGGAGGCAAATAATTTCTGTTTTGTTTGGTAAAATTCACCTCATATTTTGTTTTCCCTTTGCAGGGCAAGCAAACACAAAAGTATATGCAGCCTACCAGATAGCACAAAAATCTATTGCAGGTTAGTGGTATTTATTTTAGTTGAGGGTGTCTAAATTAAATAAAGTTTCCATTTTTGGGGGCTTTCCTCTCTTTTTGTGGTCAGTTATTGGTCTGTCGTCCTGTTTAACAAGTCTAGTTGTTGGAAACACTAAAGATATCTGCTAGGACTTGTAAAAGTACTAGAGTCAATCTGTTGAGGTGGAATCTTCCAATGTTCTGTTTAGTGTTTACCACTCTGGTTAAATAGAACCAAGATGGGTTTAGCTTCAGGTCAACATTGTTTCTGTCTGTTTAGTGAGGTCTTGGTGCACCTAAGATACTTCAAATATTTAAGTGAAATGCAATGGTTTTTGTCTTTTTTAAAGAGCATCTTTTATGGGCTATACTTATAAGTCCTTTTCATGCCTAATTCCAAAATAAATTGTTGGCATGTATCTATGCTCCAAAAAGTTACAGGTAAGGATGGAAAGTGTTTTCTTTGTTATGGAAGATAGTAGTCCAATAAGAAGCTGCCGTGTTCAACATTTACTTTTTTGGTTACCAAAAAGCAAAAAAAGAAAAAACAGAAGCTGCCGTATTCAGAGGGATGTGCAACTAGAGCTGTAAATCTGAAGTAAAATACGTTGGCTAGCCCTTTCACATAAACCTTTTCAATCTGACATTAAAGATACTGTGGAGAGGAAAAACATCAAATGGATCTAAGTGTAACTAATTTGTAACTATATATGATGATCTAATGAAAATTTTGATTAGTCTCGCCTTCTAAAATTAATAAAATTCTGGTTAGTCTTGCCTTCTGCGAAATAGTTGTGGACTGTGACTTAATTATTTGTTTTCTCTGTGGCAATCTGCTTAATCGAGGTGTGCAAAAGCTAGCTCGGACACCACGGTTAATAAAAAAAGGATGTGGCGTACTGTTTCTTTGCACCCGTTAATTTTCCTTTATTTTTTCTTTTATCTTTTGGTGACATGGTTGAATTGAGACTCTCTAGTACTTCTTCCTGCAGTTCCCTCTTGTTTAAGGGCTGTCTTCCTTCTATTTGGCTTTTGTTAACCCCCCCCCCCCACCCACCCACCCCCCCGACACACACAACCAAGCTGGACTCTCTTTCTCTGAACGTGCATTTATGGAAATAAAATAATACGATTATGTGGAAGGTGCACCATTTTGTATTATTCGATTTTGAAATATTGAACAAATGTCAGGCAGTTTCGTCAACTAAGATATAAATTGGATGTGAACTGTATGATCGTTCCTATCAGAAGTAGATCATTGATATATATATCTAAAGATGAAAAGTGTTTCTTCTGATGTCTATCACATTGCGTTTTCTATCCTGTATTTGCTGTTTTATTGTAAGGCTAGCTATCTTACATAATATGCGTTGTTTAGTCATTGTTTTCCTTACAACAATCTTGGTTTAGTGATCAGTTAAATAAAGTTTCCATTTTTGGGGGCTTTCCTCACTTTTTGTGATCAGTTATTGGCCTGTCCCTGTTTAACTATCCTAGTTTTTGGAAACAGTAGAGATATCTGGTAGGACTTGTGAAAGTACTATAGACAATCTGTTGAGGTGGCATCTCTCGATGTCCTGTTTAGTGCTTACCCCTCTTGTAAATAGACTCTAAGTGGGTTTATTAGCTTCAGGTAAACAATGTTGTTCTCTGTTGGGTAAGGTCTTGGTGCACCTAAGATACTTCAAATATTTAAGTGAACTGCAATGGTGTTCAACTTTTTTGTAAGAGCACCTCTTTACAATCTGTACTTATAGGCTAGCCTTTTCACGCCTAGCTCCAAAATAAATGGTGGCAAGTGTCTATGCTCCAAAAAGTTACAGATAAGGATGGGAAGTGTTTTCTTTGTTATGGAAGATAGTAGTCCAATAAGAAGCTGCCGTGTTCAGGGGGATGTGCAACTTGAGCTGTGCATGTGAAGGAAAATTTGTTGGCTAGCCCTTTCGCATTAACCATTTCAATCTGACCTTAAAGGTACTCTGGAGAGGATAAACAATCAAATGGATCTAAATATAACTAATTTGAAACTATATGATGATCTAATGAAAATTTTGATTAGTCTTGCCTTGTCTTCTAAAATGAACAAAATTCTGGTTAGTCTTTCCCTCTACTAAATAGTTGTGAACTATGACTTTATTATCTAGTTTCTCTGTGGCAATCTGCTTAAGGATGTACTTTGTATTGTTTCTTCACGCTCATGTGGTTTTTGTTTATTTTTTCTTTCAACTTTTGGTGGTTTGGGGATATGGATATTTGTAGGCATGTTGATATGGGTATTGAGACTCACAAGTACTTTTTTAACAACAAAAAAGTTACTTCTTCCTGCAGTTTCCTCTTGTTTATGGGCTGTCTTCCTTCCACCCGCAACCCCCAAACCCCAAACCAACCAACCAACCAAACTGGACTCTTTCTCTGGAATATGCGTTTACAACAACAACGACATACCTAGTGTATTCCCACACATAGTGGGGTCTGGGGAGGGTAGAGTGTAACGCAGACCATACCACTACCTCTGGAATATGCGTTTATGGAAATAAAGTAATACGACTATGTGGAAAGGACACCATTTTGTATTCTCTGGACTATGCAGTTTACCTATTTAAGATGTAGATTGGATGTGAGCTTATATTACGATTCCTATTAGAAGTAGATCATTGTTATATATCTAAAGATGAGAAGTGTCTCTTCTGATGTCTATCATACTGCATATTATGCTGCATTTGCTAGCTTTATTGTAAACCTAGCTATCTTATTAAATATGAGTTGTTTAGTCGTTATTCTCCCGACAACATCGTGGTTTAATCCGAGCTACTTAAAGGTATCTGGGAGTGATTTATGTTTTCTTCTGATTTATGTTTTCTTCTTGCCCCCTCTGAACCTATGGACATTTTCATATTCTTGTAAAACTACCCCTTGTATGCTAAGTTGCTCGGACTCTCCAAAAATGTTGCCGCACCCGTGTCGGATCCTTCAGAAATACACTATTTTTGAAGGAACCGACACGCACCCGTAGACATTTTTGAAGAGTTCGAGCAACTTAGCTTGTATGTGTAAGGGGATTCTTAAAAAATTACTTTTGGTTCTTGTTTACTTTTTCTTCATTTAATGAATGAAATCTGAGATACTCTTTCCTGCATCCTTCTGTATTTAAAGGTTTATTTCCTGTTTAGTTCTACTATTAGCACGTAGCTTTTGAGACCTATTTGACCAGATATCGACTACTTGTCAGGCTAATGGCCCACAGAGCTCTGCACCCAAGGGTGTGGCCTAGTGGTCGATGAAGTGGTTGAGAATCATGAGATCTCAGGTTCAAATTTCACCCGAGACAAAGGCACCGTGGTTTCTTCCCATCTGTTCTAACTAGCCTTAGTGGATAGAATTATGTTGTTCCCGTTGCTAGTCGAAGGTGGCAGGTATTCGCTGAATTAGTCGAGGTGCGTGAAAGCTGATCCAGACACGACGATTATCAAAAAAGAAATAGTGCAACTCTGATTGCATCTTCCATAAAATTCAATCCTTCAAAGCATGCTGCTGATAGGTACTTCCTGGGGCTTTTGAAGTTTTCAGTTAAGATGAATTTTATGATTTTAGTTTCACTTAAAAAAATATTAAAAATTGTAAAAAATAAAAGGTATGCAATTTAAATTAAAAAAAAAAAGAGAAGTTTTAATTACCTCCGAAATGTTTTATTTAGTGTATGCTTAAACTATCGACTATCGTTTGTTTTAAATACCTCCCCCCCTTCCCGAACTTGCTAATTTAATAAGTCCCATACCCCCTTTTTGGTCTACCTGGCACAAAAAAAGAGTAAAATTTTCTTTTTTTTTGGTTTCTCATTCGGTGTTCGGTACCCGCATTGGAGCTCAATTAATTCGGATTCGCATCGGGTAGGGCCCCATTCGGGGGTAGCGCTCCCAATAGAGTTTTCTCCATACCCAGGGTCGAACCCTCGACCTCTGGTTATGGGTGGAGCAACCCCATCCACTGCACCACAACCCATGTTGATGAGTAAAAATTTTCCGCACTTTGTAATGGTCAAAAATGTAAAAAAATTCATTTTTCTTTACTTCTACAAAAAATTGATAGACCCCCTCTCCTTTCTATTTATTCTCCTTCTCCTCCGTCACTTTCAGAATTTCTAAAAATAATTTTCTTTCAATTGCTTCTACTTTATCTAGTTAAATTGTAATTTCTTACTCCATGAATTATAATAAGAGACTTGTTTCAATTGTGAGAATTTCATGGTCAGATGACAATTCCGGACATAGATTCCTCGATTGTATGTATTATGGTGCATGTAATTATGCTATGTGTAATTTTTATATTCTCTTTTTTTTTTTTATATATATATATTTTTATATCAAGTAATTTTTATAACTTTGTTTTCTATGAATTGCAGTCCCTGTTCCGAATTTGTTGCAATTTTTTTTTGATTAGCATGATCCAGAATTTCCATGTCAGGTCAATGTTGTGATTTTGGGTTTGTTGAAGAAGACCAACAAGCAACAAAAAGAGTTGAAAGGCAAAATAATGTTAAAGCTAATTTTGTATGATGGTGAAAGGATAAGTGGTACGGATATAGTTATATTTTTTTTTGCTGGTTAAACAATATATAGTTGTAATATATGTTGGTTATCGTTAGCTTCTGTGTAAGAACATGATATTGATGTGGTAATACTACATAATAGTGCAACAACACAACTTAAGCAAGCATAATGCAACACAATTATGATTTGCTTCTTTACAGACTGACTGAACATGTCATTGGCAACCCAAATTTTAGCAACTTGTCAGTTTTTCTTTGTTTCTTGACCTATCAAATTCTTGTGATGGAAAATTTCTTTTAGTTCCCATGATCCAATGCTACATTTTTTTGGTTCAAATTCACAATATGCTTGTATGCCCATTTCAACACTTCAAATTCTTGATCATAATTTCAGTCAATGTTGCACTGCGTTAATCTATCGAATATCATTATTGTCATCTGTCCAAAAATCAGCAAATGTTCTTGTCTTACTCACCCTTATTTATCACCTTGATCCTGATTTCTTTCAACATTCCTAGGGATCAAATTCCAGCATTGAAACTCTCTACGTTGTCACACTCGAAAAAGGTGTTGATGCACCATTCTCAACAATACATCTAGCTAAAACATCGCGATTACGATTAAATTGTGCCATAAAAGTTGATCTAGCACTATTAGCTAAGATCTGTGTAGCACACATTTTGTGCTCACATTCAGAAAGTATTTCTTTTACAACAGTAATTAAAAAGATGAAGTTAGTTAGTTTTGATCTAAATTAAATTCAAAATAATAATAAATATAGTTACTGTTTTGCATATCACTGATAATAGTGAGCTGAGAACCATCTCCTAAGTTGAGATCATCTTGCAATATCTCTATGTAGCCTTATTTTTTGTACAAATTATTGTCCATGCTATTGAAAACATTTGATTATGTTCATTCTTAGCAATAGCTACTAACACTTTCTGCATGCCTCTTAAATTATTTTTTTCATCGCATCAAAACATATGTAGAAAGAGTGAAATTATTTCATCCCACTACCTGAATCAGTCAGCTTCACAACACAAGTGCTATCAGGATTTGTCTTCAAACACATTGCCTTTTCAACATAGACACCCAACTCTTTCATAATTCATTCTTGAATCTCCCACCCTTTAATAGTTGGTTGGGATATAATTTCTTTGTTGCTCGGACTCGTCAAAAATGTCAATGGATGCGTGTCGGATTCGCCAAAAATAGTGTATTTTTGAAGAATTCGAGACGGGTGCATCACCAAAACTGAAGAGTCCGCGCAACTTAGTATAATTCTATTTTTATGGTAATTTGACAAAAAAATTGAATTACAAAGAAAATTAGTGTTGGTTGGGGTATAATTGTGCCTTGGGTTGTAGGTCTTGATAGAGAAGTTCCTAGTCCTCCCTTCCTTGCTAGCATACAACAACTACAGACAATCGCTTTTACATCTCACTCTTACTCTATAATTCTCATTCACATACTTGTCTAACTCAAACCCCTTTATTTATAACATATTTTGTAACTGTTTTCCTAAATTCATTTACACTTTCAAATACTAAACCTAGCTGCAACACAACTACTTCACAAGTTGGATCATATATCACTGCACTACTCTTTTTTCGTCATCACTACTTTGAAAACTATCACAATCAGAACTCTCTTTTTATTTTAAAGGCATATAGTGCGTTTTCCAAAAATCTAGTACAAGGAGGAAGCAAGGGTGGGACAAGTGAATCCAAATTGCATCAGTCGAAACTAGAGCTTATGCAATTGAATCAGAAATGCACATGTAAGATAAATATGGAAGGAGACAACTAAAACGCCTTTGTTTCCCATGCCCGAGATGGCCTTGTGGTCGATTTCTATTTTTCTTGCTGGAAGGTACGTCTGGATCTGCTATTATTTTCCTAGAGATCCTGTAGAGTGTGTATATATTTTTTTTTAATATTCCTGAATTCTTGCCATACTATAAGAACTCTTGAATGGAAATGAGATGTAACTCCAGTTTGTTCCTTTGAAATCGGCAGTCATTTCTATCTACAGAGCCCGTAAAAAAGTTGCTGTACGAACATTAGACGCTGGATATCTCACTCACTCGCAGTAGACCATCATCATAAAGATGGAATTTCTTAATACTTAAAGGCATCTGATGTGGCTACTATAGTATGACTCATTTTCTGTCAATTTGTCCTTTTATTTTTCTTGCCCTTATCAATATCATCATACCCATTAACTTCACCCAAAAAAATCTTTCGATTCCTCTTTCTTCTTGTTCCTCCTATTTTTTTCTCTTAAGCTTTGTCATATATTTCCTTCACTATTCTCAACTCCTCATGCACATCATCATCATCATCATCGCCATCACTAGCTCTAACCTCTTCTTCTTGGACAGTTGTTTCAACTATAACCATCATCAACCCCAACTTCGATGATCATGATCAGAATATTTATTCCTTCACCTCTCTTGTTTCTTTGTAGGGATGAAAAAAGATTTCACACATTGGCCGGGAATTCAAAATCTCATTGATACATGATATGTAAATGTTTGGTTCACTCTTTTTTTGTTATACGGGCGGGATGAATAAATACATAACCAAATTTTTCATTGCGTTCGTGGTCTTTGGACCAAAATGGGATATTCAACCTATTAAATTAACAATGTTAGGTGTACACTAAATAAAAAGATACAAGTTCAGGGAAAAAAAAAACTGAAATCTACTTTTGTCGAAAATATTTTAGAACTTTAATTTAAACAACTCAAATCTTTGTATTAATAAATAAAAAAAAATTTACAATAATATTCAAGGGAATGTGTTGCAAACAAGTGGCTAACATCTTATTAATTAAAATTAGCCCATTCTTTTATAAATAATAATAATATTACTATGTGAAGGTAACTGCTTAATGTCTTCTAAGAATGCTACCCTTAAAAAACATAGTTCGTAAGAACCAAAAATTAATTTTAAATTAGTAATAATATTTTTATTATGCGTATATATTTTAAGGCCATTTTTTGAAATTTAGATTTAGACCACTAATTTTATTGAGACGGTCTCAATACTTCTCTTCCAAAGTGTTTGTTGGTTTACACGCGAAGGAGTAAGAAATCGGTGGAGCTCGACGTGTTCTTTATAGAGGTAGCAGCAGCAGAAGCGAAAAAACGTTTATTCAAGTCAGAAGAGTTACCGATTCTTATGTTGGATTGGAAACAACCTCTGTACCTCTAATGTGGGTAAGATCGGCATACACTTTACACTCTCCAGAAATCATTTTAGGGAATATTTTGTATGTTGATGGGAGGTGACAGGTATCAGGTGGAATTGTGTATCGCCATTTTCAAAATGGAAAGCAATTAGAGTTGAGACTAATCAATCTTTATTGATTAGTCTTAATGAAGCTTGTAAATATTTCCTACTGGCAACTTTGTCATTATCATTGAATTTTTTTTTTTTAAACTGTAGTGCGAGCAACTTGTACTTGGACCGTCAGCTTATATCTTCGATTTAGTTGGAAAACCCTCTTATTGCTACAAAGCGAGATTTTCACCAGCACTTGAGCTAGTAGTCACTTAGCAAGGTTCTCACCATCACTTGAGCTAGTAGTCACTTTCCGCTAGTTTGTGTAAGCGTCAAGGAGATTCTTTAATTAATCTTGGTGTCCGGATCAGTTTGCACGCACCTCGACTAATTCTACATTGCTATAAAGCGACGTTCTTACCAGCACTTGAGCTAATAGTCATTTGAGCTAGTAGTCACTTTCTTAGATAGGACTTTCCACTAGTTTGTATAAACGTCAAGGAGATTCTTTAATCGTGGTGTCCGGGTCAGTTTGCATGCAAACTCGATTAATTCCACAACATACTTGTCGCCTCCAGCAACAACAAGCAGGTATCAGGTGACTCTGTCTACCAAGACTAGAATAGATGAGAAGAAATCACCTAATGTTCCTGAGATCTCACGATGTTCAATCCCAATCCAACTTCAGTGAATCACTAGGCCACACCTGTTCTCATTGCCATTGAATCTGCCAATCAAATTTGTACTAAGACTGCTAATGATCAACTTCACCTAGCTCATGAGGTCCTTTCAGGAAAAGCTCGAACGACTTTGAGCAAAAGGGTACCTGTACTCGTAAAATCCACTAGATAAGGATGGAAGATGCTTAGAAACGTTCGATTTTATGTCTCGAATCTGAATTAGTCGAGTTAATGAATTTTAGATACTCAAATTCAAATTTTGTGGCTCGAATTTGAATTACTTAAATAATGAATTTCGGATATCTGAATTTTTGAATTAGTCAGGTCAGTAAATTTTGAACATCGACTATATATATATCCTATGGTCAAAGCTTGGTAACTAAATAAATGACTATTCCTTTTCTTGTTTTCTGCGAAGTACATTGTTCAAACTCTAAGTTAACAAAGGGAAGAATATTGAGGAAATTAAAGCAAAGACAAAAATATTTCAACTAGGGAATTTAGACCATACTAAAAATACAGAATGAGTATTAGAAAACTAGAACATATATTTGATATTTACGTCAATTCAATAAATATATATTATGATTAATTAATATATATTCTTACCTCATTAAATTACTTAACTACTAAATCACAAAATTTGAAGTAACTTTCCAATTCAGATAAGTATTTATTGCTTAGTATTTTCTTTAATTATTAATATTTAAAATTTACTTATTCGACTAATTCAAATTCGTAAATATTCTATATTGAGAATCTCCATGTCCAAGTTGTAGGTTTTTTAGATTTTTTTTGGTTTTATTTTCTTAATAATTTTTTAAAATGCAGAATCAGACAAACATATCTACAAAATTTAGCAAATAATTCCAAAAAAATTTCACTCACAAAGTAAGTTCCAAAGTTATGGTGTCTCATAGCCACTTTCATGTACACATTAATTTAATCAACAAACATTACTCTTTTTCTTTTTCTTTTTTTTTTTGAAAAAAAAAAAAAATTTCAAAGTCATGAAATACGAATTTATGATTAATCTGAAATACGAATTTATGTCTCATAACATTGGTGTCGGATTCTTAAATATTGTATTACTTTTGGAGAGTCGAACAGCGTCTGCCGGTATTTTTAAAAAGTTCAAGTAATATGCATGGATCGCTTTGAAGGACCAAGTCCGGGGGGGGGGGGGGCGGTGTACACTTTTATCGTGCTTGGATTTGCACCACTGTTTCCTTTTATTGATGCTCGGTCTTTGACTCCATTTACTTTTACTTTTCCTGTCAAGCGTACAAGTCTAAGTTGAAACATAATGTTAATACACCCAAAAGTGGTTAATAAAAAAACAAAAAATTAGCATTTGTATACTATTTCAACCTGTCGATTTCTGCTAAGCAAAAAAATACCCATTAAACTAATTAACATCAACAACATGCAAAAATGTATCAGCACTCGTGTCGGATCCTTAAAAATTATATTATTTTTGGAGAGTTCGTGTGACCACCCGAGTCGAGGCCCTGGCCGCGACGGGCATTCTGAACCACGAAGGCTCAAGAGGCCCTTTTAGCAGAATCCACTAGTAATATTGTCCGCTTTGGGCCCAGGCTCACACAGCTTTAATACGCGTTACTAGGGAGTAAGAGTTGCTTACTCATATATCCAGCATCCCTCACTCCTTATCCTAAGTTGGGGTGTTATACCCACTATGGACTCAGTGTCCTCGCTTAGGTTTGTCCCAACGAATGAGATTTGCCTACACTAAGGACGAAGGTTTGCCCCGCCTTACCGGGATTTGCTTCCACTCAGTTTGAACTCTGGCCCACATCGACAGGGCTGACACAAAAGCGGCTATGATACCATTCTTGTGACGACCCGAGCCGAGGCCCTGGCCGCAACGGGCATCCCGAACCATGAAGGCTCGAGATGCCCTTTTAGCCCAACCCACTAGTGATATTTTCCGCTTTAGGCCCAGGCCTGCACGGCTTTAAAATGCCGATGTGAGACTCTTTATCCTAAGTTGGGGTGTTACAGTTTGGCAGCGCTCGTTGACATTTTTAAAGAGTTCAAACAATACGCATGGATTCTTTGAAAAATGAAGTCTAGGGGGTGGGCCGGTGGGGTACACTTTTACTGTGCTTAGATTGGCACGACTGTTCCCCTTTGCTGGTTGAGTCTCGGCCTTTTGACTCTCTTACCTCTACTTTTCATGTCAAGCTTACAAGTCTAAGTTAAACTAACGTTAATACACCAAAAAGTGATTAATATAAAAACAAAAATTTAACATTTTGTATCCTAAATTGTACTATTTCAATCTGTCGATTTCTGCTAAGCAAAAATACTAATTAAACTAATTAACATCAGCAACATAGAGAATCACTTTGAGATTCTCAAACTATACAACAAAGTTTCCACTTTTATTCCTATAAAAAATGATGACACACTTTTTTTTGTCACCTTTTCTTGATATCTCCTTATATAAACTATGTCAAATTCTTCAAACCAAATGGAAAAAAAAAAAAAATAAAATAAAAAAAATGTGGTGTTCACTTTTTTCTTGTTCAACATCTCATTTTACCATAATTAAATGTTCAATACCCAGTGATAATCAAGAATCCAAAATTCCATTAAATGGAAATATTGTGAAGTTGGATTTGTTAAAGTCCAATAATGGTCATCATTTGGCAACAAAAACTTCATTTACTAGTTGTGATGAAAGTTTTTATAATATTCCAATGTCACAAATGAGGCAAAATATACCTAGAAAGAAACAAGTTGTGGATAGTTATAGACAAGGAATTATTGTTGAAGGTGTATATAGACAAACAGTTGTTATAAGGTCTTATGAAGTTGGTCCTGATAAAGTTGCTACTATTGAAAGTATCCTTAACTTACTTCAGGTGAACATATTTTTTGTCATTTCAGTGTTTTGAGAGTTATTAGTGTTTGTTTAACTTGAATAAACGAGGATAAATGGAGCGACATGAACGGTGAGGATTCATATAGTTGACTCTGACTTGTTTGTGATTGATGCGTAGTAGTAGTTTGGCGTTGTTGTTGTAGAATTAAATGGAATGACATGTACGATGAGGATTCATATAGCTGACTCTGACTTGTTTGTGATTGAGGCGTAGTAGTCTGGCGTTGTTGTTGTAGTATTAAATGGAATGACATGTATGCTGAGGATTCATATAGCTGACTCTGACTTGTTTGTGATTGAGGCATGGTAGTCTGACGTTGTTGTTTGTACTAAACGGAATGACATGTACGCTGAGGATTCATATAGCTGACTCCGACTTGTTTGTGATTGAGGCGTGGTAGTCTGACGTTGTTGTTGTACTAAATGGAATGGCATATACAATGAGGATTCATATAGCCGATTTTGATTGTCTGAGATTGAGGCGTTGCACGGTTTCTACCTAGCCGCACTTGCCTCTATTCCCTCCTTCACAACGGTTACTGGTCCGACTAATCTGAATTCACGTTGTATTTTTTTTGCAGGAAACAGCATTGAATCATGTGTGGATGTCAGGACTACTTAGTGATGGATTTGGTGCAACACATGGGATGATGAAAAATAACCTCATATGGGTGGTTTCAAGAATGCAAGTTCAAATAGA
The DNA here is from genome assembly GCF_002878395.1 of Capsicum annuum. Lineage (NCBI taxonomy): Eukaryota > Viridiplantae > Streptophyta > Magnoliopsida > Solanales > Solanaceae > Capsicum > Capsicum annuum. The sequence goes on from NC_061121.1 coordinate 1,234,361, forward strand.
CCATTATCCAATATGGTAAACTTTTTAACTTGGTTTTTGACAATGAAAGTTTTAGAAAAATTCACTTTAGTTGTAAGTGACTAATTTGTGTGACCAAGTCTGACATTAGATAGCTAAATGGTTTTGTTCGTCTTGGTGAAAGTTTGAGTTTACTAACTAACGATTCATACAGCCGACCTCAACTAACTCGGGATTGAGATGTAGTAATAGTAGTAGTAGTTTTTGTTGTTGTTCTTGTAGTAAAGTTGGAGTTTACTAACTAACGTTTATGATATTGAGGATTCATACAGCCGACCTCAACTAACTCGGGCTTGTAGTAAAGTTGGGTTTACTTGTGCCTTAGATTCTTGAATTTTAAGCTATGAAAGTTTTTCTGAGTTTCATGTAGCAAGAGCCTTGGAGTAACTGATAAAGTTGTTGCCATGTGACCAGGAGGTCACGGATTCAAGCCTTGGAAACAGCCTCTGGCAGAAATGCAAGGTAAGGCTGCATACAATACCCTTGTGGTGGGGCCCTTCTCCGGACACCCCGCAGCTGTAGTGCACCGGGCTGCCCTTTTCTTTCATGTAGCAGGCAGGATTCATTTATGCAAACCACTCTGTTACAAACCGTTAAAGAGTAGGTAATCCGTTCCCTGTCTTTGTTTCTATTGCATTCTATCTCATCGTTCACATTCTGTACTACGAGATCAGTAAATTCGGTCTAGGTCTAAGATAAGCCTTTCTTCCATAGCCCTTGAATACGTGACCAGATGTTTCCTCCAGATCTAACGTCTCTATCAACTAAATTTTCTTTTCTTCCCTTGATCGTAACTAACTTAGCCGGGGGTCTACCGGAAGCAGCCTCCCTACTTCTTTGGAGGTAGTGGTATGGACTGCATACATTTTACACTCCCCAGACCCCACCATGCGGAATACACTGGGTTTGTTGTTGTTGTTGTTGATCGGTACTAACTTACCTACTACAAGATGGCTGATACCCGATTCTCCTAACCTATCGCTCTCTTGGTTTTTCGGTACTAGGCCTAACAAAAAGATTGAAAAACTTCAACAGGGGTGAAGTAATGGAGATCGATACATGGGTTGGCGCATCAGGCAAAAATGGGATGAGAAGAGATTGGCAAATTCGAAGTCAAGCCACAGGCCTTGTATTCGCGAGAGCAACCAGGTTTAGTTACACTTACTTTCTTTTCGAAGTAAAACCAAGAGTTGATTTCTCAAAACGATCACTCAACTAACGATAGTTATCTCGGAAAGTCAAGTCACTTTTCTTGGTTTTGTAACAGCAAAGTGACTTATTGAGATAGTTACTGTTAGTTGCTGCGATCGCCTGAGAAATCAACTCGTAAAACCAACATGATGTTGTAAGTTGTAACTTAAGTTTTTGAGTGGGAATACAGTACATGGGTGATGATGAACCAGCAAACAAGGCGTCTGTCAAAGATGCCGGAAGAAGTGAGGGCTGAAATCTCACCATGGTTCATCAGTAAACAAGCCATCGAAGAGGAAAATCCTATTAAGATAGAGAAGTTGGACGACACTGCTAAGTATGTCCTATCGAATTTGAAGGTGATCTTATGCATTTCTTTCTAACGACCTTTCAGCATTTCATCGATGTGCCAAGAATCGCAGTTACTGATCAACTTTTGATCTTTGTTGCAGCCAAAGAGAAGTGATTTGGACATGAACCATCATGTAAATAATGTGAAATACGTTCGTTGGATGCTAGAGGTGAAACGAACATCTAATGACACTGATTCTTGATTTTGACATCAACTTATGACGCGAAAAATCAGTTTTTTTCTGTTCTGTTTTGTGTTGTTGCAGACCATACCTGAGCAGTTTTTGGAGAGTCATCAGCTGTCTAGCATCGTGCTCGAATATAGGAGAGAATGTGGAAGCGCGGATATTGTTCAATCACTCTGTGAACCAGATGAAGATGGACTTTTCGACGAAGTTGCTGTTGATGATCAACATAAGAGAAGAATTACTGTACTACATGGATTTTCATTGGCATCAGGGCTTCTTGAAGCAAATAGACTTGTTGAGGCATTTAATCAAAGTCCATTTAGCTACACACATTTGGTTAAGATAAAAGAAGAGATAAAGAATGAAGAAATTGTTAGAGGAAGGACTACTTGGAAGAGAAAGATATCTTCCATGACATTTCCTGCCTAACATACACACTACGTTGCTCAGACTCTTCAAAAATGTCACTCGGCGTGGGTCGGATCCTCCAAAACCTACGGGTGCGACGACTTATTTGGAGGGTCCAAGCAACATAGTTTAACAAACAAAAGGACTTTGATTGATGTGCAGTAGAGCAATAATATAAGAGTGAACATACAAATAAATTTGGTAATCTTGGAAGTATACATGTCATAGGTGAAGCAGCATTGCAGCATAGACTGAAGATTCAAAGACAATGGATTTGCAAAAGCAGCAACTTTTAGGGGTGGGGGTTGGGGGGTTAACAACTTTTGTGCAGTATATAGGTCATAGAAAGAATTGGTACATCATATGTATGTTCATAGAAATATGAGTTTGGTTTTTGTTCTGATGTGTATTGTTGTGCTTTCTCTTTCTTGCATTTTCTGATGATGATTAGGCTGGTTGTCGTGTCACTCGCCGATCTACCATTGGGTCCGGGGTTTTTTTTGACCCGAATCTAGTTTCTTGGTCTTCCAAGAAGCAACTCATTTATTTCTCGCTTCGCCACTAAGACTAAGTATCCTTACTTGTTATCACGCACTTTAAAACTCTTCATTTCCCATGCGCCCACGTATCGATTGAAGGGTATCTTAGTGCATATCAATATTCTTTTGCCTTCACCATATTAGCCTAGGCAAATTTCTAGTGTTCTTTTTTTAAAGTTAAATACATTAGAATTATGTCACTTAGACATTAGCAAACAATTAAAATAATATCATGTCATTTTTTGTAGTTGGGATGTAATTTTCACAATTTGTATCAAGATGCTGTATATTGGATATATATATATATATATATATATATGTATATATATATACAAAATGCTGTATATTGGATATATATACATATATATATATGTATCTTTGTGAAGTTTTCAAGAATGACATCTTGTTGGAATGGACTATATAATTATAGCATTTCTAGGTTTATTCCCATTTAGACCAAATGTGGTGGAATGGATATGATTTTTTCATTTTTTACCGGAGGTCGTAAATTTGAGCCACACAGTAAAAAACAGTTCCTCTTTAATAAGCCTTACACGACGTAATCCAAATATTGCAGCTCAACAAACAAGATCGGATTGTGGTGGAATGGATAAGATTTTTTCATTCTTGACCAGAGGTCGTGAATTCGAGCCACCTAGTAAAGAGCGCTTCCTCTTTAATAAGCTTTACACGATGTAAATCCAAATAACACCTGAAAAACTGAGGCAACAATATTGAAGCTCAACAAACAAGATCTCGGACTGCGGTGGAATGGATATGATTTATTCACTCTTGACCAGCGATCGTGAATTCGAGCCACCTAGTAAAGAGCGGTTCCTCTTTAATAAGCCTTACACGACGTAAATCCAAATAACACCTGGAAAACTGAGGCAACAATATTGCAGCTCAACCAAACAAGATCTTCTAAAGCTACCGCTATGCGCGGTGTCCGGGGAAGGGCCCCACCACAAGGGTGGGTGTATTATACGCAGTCTTACCTTGCATTTGAATATCTTTATAGCCTATTGAAAAAGAATTGAGGTTCACTACATGCTTAAAATGTACTAGTAGTAATATTTAACCTAAAAAAACTCAAAGCATATACGTATTACAATGTAATGGGTATTTACAACATGGTTGAATCTACCCAAAAAGAAAGCAAAAGGAATAAAGAATTGACCGGGGAAACTGCAAGCGCATACTCAATCGCGCTTTCTCCTCATCGTTGTATGTAAATGCCACGACCATGCAGCCAACGACATCACAAGGCCAGTACCGACACATGACCATAAAAGGACCACCCATTTGGGCATTGGGTTCGGGAATGATCCTGAAAGAAGACGCAAAAAAAAGAAAAGGTGAAAAATACATAAGAATCCATCCGGGGCAACACGCAATTGGCCTTGGACTAGAGCGGTTATCAATCAAGTTTCGAAGTACACCAGCTGGTAGTCGGAATCTCTCGGTTACCAAAATGAGAATTCAAGATGTAGTGCTTACCATGTCCAAACTTGATACAGATTAGGAGCTCGACAATGCAGATGGCCAGTGAAAGCCAGCAAAATGCTCCTACCTTTTTCGCTGGCTTTCTGAATACGACAGAAGAAAACGAAGAAGTGAGCGTACAAGGACACTAGTATACGTTTCACTTTGTAATGCTAGTGGTCGGGGACATACCTGTCCTGTAGGTACGAGTTATACTCGCGGATTGTTGGTAATGCCACTAACCACCAGAAAACCAACCTATACACTATCAAAGGATTTCTCGGAGGAATCCACAGACAGAACTTCAAGAAGAATGTATTTAACTCCACGGTCAAGAATACGACACAGAGACTGAGGACTTGGATAAACCGCCATGGACCTAGAAGGGGATGCCATTCATCTTTATCCCAATGTGCTGGCGTAAATTGGCCAAGTGTTCGCTTGACCTATAATTAATTAAAAAATGCTGTTTGATTAGTAATAAAACCATCGGTCGCATTCTTTATGGGAAACCGTGTCCATAATACTTCCATACAACCTAGTATATCTGATATTCCTCAAAACTCGACAATAGTATACGACCAATGTAGCACTTAGCTGGACATACCTTGCCCATGATATTTGGTTGCCTGCTTATACCAACCCACTCGTATGTTTTCCCGTCAAAATACCGAACAGTGCGCATTCCAGCCCATATGCCTGCGTAAGAAATCAAATAGGTAATTTCAGCGCACAATAAGCCAGGAGAACAAGACATAGCTGTAAGCTATTGGGTGCATGTCAGATCCTCCAAAATAGTGTATTTTTGAAGGATCCGACACGGGTGCGGCAACTTTTTTGGAGAGTCCGAGCAACGTAGGCTGTAAGACCATGGAACAGACTTAAATCACAGGTAAGTAAACTATGCAGAAAATATGGATTTAATGTTTTATCTCAATACAATGGAATTTCACAGCAAACCTAATCAAAAGAAGAAAATCCAACATATGTGACAAATTTCATCAATCGGGATTTTTTTATTTTTTTTTTTCGGAACTCAAAAGAACAAGGTAGCGGCTTCAAGATTCTCACCGAACCAATTGCAGATCAATATGTCAAGAATAATGCTGTCCCACCAACACTCGTTGAAGTTTGGCAACATGTGGCGGAAGGTAAGCTGAAACCATAAGTACGGAAAATACCGAACTGATCTCAATCGGAAAATGAAAAGACGCCGAATAAACATTCAAAAGAAGCTTAGAAAATCTCTGACCTCCATCAACTCGAATCCAATGGATAAAACCCATAAAAGAGGCTGATTACGGATCATGATGGCCTTTCCCCACCACCCTATGATATGAGCCAAAACAAACTCATCAAACAGTGTGTCCTACAAAGCAAATACGCAATCAGGGCGGCTGCATTTTCCTACGGCTTGTTCAAGAAAACAATACAAGATTTTGAAAAAAAAAAAAACAAATACGAAAGGTAAAAAGATTGTGAAAGAAGATATCATACATAAAGATTCTTAAACCTGTTTGTGGGATTTTCAGGTACGTAGATTCTGCAATCGGCACCATAGGATCTTTCAGGTAGCTCTGCGTAGTAAGTTAAAATAGGTTTAAGCTGTAACTCACACAGCAAAGCAGGTAAACAGCATAGATTTTGTGAAATAATTCACTCAAAATGCAACGACGAACAGGCCAAAATCCTTACCAATACCGAGATCAGGATGAAGGTATCTCATAAATTGCTGAGCATCATCCCGCTTCTAAGGAGAAGACGACAAAGTATTAATGTCTCACAACAACAACCGACTCTCTGAACTATAACTTGATTAGATATCAGAAAGGAAACTGAAAACTACAAAACACAACTGTTTCATTCATTTACAAAAATTAGGAAATATGAATTCTGCTAACCGACTCACCTGAAAAAGCAAAAACGTCAAAGCAACAAGGTAAATGACAGCCATTCCATGAACCAGGCGCCAAATGGAAGGATGTGGCCTAATGAGCACCCTGTAATGAAGAACCTCAAAAATAAATATGGCAAAATAGCCCAAGATTGCGAATACCTTTGGCAAGATAATTTCACGTCGGGAGGAAGAAAAAAAGAAGGTGAATTCTCAAGCTTACATTCAAAGCCTAAAAGAAAAAATGACTTAGTTGACTAACCAAAGAACTTGGCCCGAGGTCTACCGGAAACACTACCTTCACTAGGTAAGGGTAAGGCTTCTGTACACCCCACTCTTTCAAGACCTCACTTGCAGGATTGCATTAAAGATGTTGCTGCTGTTGTAATTTACTAACCAAAGAGGAGTTAAAAAGATACTCATTCTAGAACGTTCCGACCAAAAAGTGAATAATAAGATACTATATTCCCGTTTAACAAGTAGAAAAGTGGAAGGGGATATACACTCAATAAATAAAATAGAGATAAGCATCCAGTACCCCTACCCCCGAACTATGATCAAAGTTACTAAAACACTCCAACTTCACAGGGGTCCTATTACCCCCTGAACTCAATTTTAGTGTAATTTTGTCACCATTTTGTGTTGACATGATACCTTTACTACATAAAATGGGCCCAAGTCAAAGGTGTCATGTCAGCTAAAAAGGTTGACAAAAGGTGTCACGTCAGCTAAAAAGGTTGACAAAAATACACTAAAATTTAGTTCGGGGGTAATAGGACCCCCGTGAAGTTGGAATGTGTCGTCACAAATTTGGTCTTAATTTAGGGGCTATTAGATGCTTTACTCAATAAAATATAAGAAGATAGAACATGGTCCAGCATTAGTATATTTTTTAGGAGCATTTTCATGAATTACAAGGTAACAGCTGTCAGTCATATACATAGTAAAAATACTAGTCAAACCAAAAATATGCAGAACACAACGCAAAGACCTCTGTGAGTGTATGTGTGTGTGTATGTGTGTGTGAGGGAGAGAGAGGTGTATAGCAACGACTTACGTCGAGGGAGCTTGCAGCAAAGAGTAAGCAAGATACACTGCAACCATAGCCCAAACACCCCTAACAGACGAAAAAACAACTTTCACTGTCATGAACATTATGAAGGAAAAGATAACTTTTTATATGGTAAAAATATAAGACAGATCCATGATACTCACCGCATTACATTTCAAGTGGTGGGGTTCAGACAACAAGAGTCACCGAGTTAATTTCAGTGTAAAAACAGACACTGAATTCAAGTTTTTTTTAAAATAAAGTTAACATACTTAGAAGCTACACGAAAGGTCTACAAGTCACAATAGTTAATCATTCAAAATATTTTAAGAATCATTAAGAAACTTATGGTAGAAGAACAACCTTTTTGACTCCCAAATAGTAACAGTGCCGAATAAAATGGAACAAGAGAGAAATAATATTGCGCACCTTTTCACAGATGCCACAATATCACCGGAAGAAACGTTGTGTGAATTGAGAGCTCCACTAGCCCAACTACAATCATGATAACATAAGCAAGTCATAGAAAATAAGAAAAACTTCATAAGCAAGCAAAACTAAAAGAAAGGAACCAATAATTAGCAAGCAATCAGTAAGGCACCGCAATTGAAGTTCCCCGTGTGCTTTTGTATACTAGAACCAGCTTTTGATAAATAAGAAATTCCATTAAAACTGCACCGAATGTACCATAACTCATACGTACAGCAAAAGGATTTCATTCTCCCCTTCTTTAAGCTTGTAAGAAGTGTATGAAGTCGAGTAATGGAGTTCACATCAATATCAAAAGAAAATTTACACTGAGATTTTAACAACTATAAAACCCAACATTTGAAACAAAAGTTCGGTTTAGTTTTATCCTCAAAGCACCTATAATTCTTTCCCTCCACACAGTCTGCAAAACTCAAACTCAGTAGGACCTAAACATATAACGACATAGCGAGACTTTTCAACTATGTATGACACGCGAGCAAAATAATAGGGAGGACTTAACAATCAGTAACAAGTATGGCATTATGGCATCATATCTAACTTTGGACATGCTTTACTCCGCCAAATCATTGGGATCAAAAAATGCTGAGAGCGAGGATTTTCATTTTGGATTTTGTCTCACAAAAAGGGCCAATTATAAGAAAACAGTTTTACATATTCCCGAAAAGAATAGAACTTCGATACAAATATCACCAAAAGGAAAAATAGAAAAAAAAAAATCTACCTAAAATGAACTCTCTTACACGTGTTCACAGCAATTATTTATCTACAAATAAAAAACATGTCCATTAACAAACTTACATGAGTAAACATGCACCAATAAGTAACAACGTAATAGTGTGAGGTTTGTTCGCCCAAGCAGTCCATGGATCCAACTCATCATCAATATTCAATGTGCTAAGATCACCATTTTGAACGGTAACCATATTCTTTTTGTTACCCCTTCTATGTCCGTTCGGTTCCATAGCCCTAGCCAGTCAGAAATTCAACCTCTTCAGCTTATACGGCGTTAAATAGTAATTCTACGAGTGTCAAATAATGAAGACATTTCAACAAAGCCATTGAAAATCATAGCAGGATGTTTCCTATTCGGCTCAAGCTACTAAAGGACATACAAATGACAAGATAGTTTATCAAAGTTACCTTAAAAAATACTACAAACTTACAACAACAAACCCAGTGTATTCCCACAACATGGGGTCTGGGGAGGGTAAGATGTACGCAGTCCATACCACTACCTCCGAAGAAGTAGAGAGGTTGTTTCCGATAGACCCCCATCTAAAAAATACTACAAACTTATCGAAACTTAATCATTATTGCATATCCTAGAAAAGTAAGTTGACTTCCTCCGGAACCAGGAAAATAAAGAAAGATCGGAATTGTAGGAAAAGCAAACACAATCTTTTCTGCGAGAATGATAAACTAAAAGGAAACATAATATAAAGGAAAATTTGCAAGTAAAGATAGGAATCTACGAAATAAGTAAAGGAAGGGATCCAAACAATCTCATACCCATACAACAGTTTAATTTACCAACCAAAACAAAAGGCCATAACAACAACAACATACCCAGTATATTCCCACATAGTGGAGTCTGGGGAGGATAATGTGTACGCCGACCATACCACTACCTCAAACGAAGTAGATAGGTTGTTTCCGATAGATCCCCGAACAAACACAAAACATAAAAGCACACAATAAAATGGATAACACGCTGCTAGCTAATACAGGAAGCCAGACAACCACAAGATAAATACTATAAGCTATCTATTCGAAATCATGAATATCACCAAAACACCACGACAAGAAACTCCAGATGCAGACAAAGCACTCTTTCCTACTGTTATAGATGAACTCCTACCCACTAACCCTCTATCCGCGTCTGGAGTAGGAGTTGGAGTTAGTGTTGTGTTTGGTCATGAATATAAATTGGAGTTGTTTCTGAAATTTTGAGAAAGAAATAGGAGTGGAAAACAATTTTCACTAAAGTGAATTAATTTTTCGTAAAAAAGTGAAAAAATTCTCATGGCCAAACGCCTACTTAAGCTCCCGCTATACGCAGAGTCCGGGAAAGGGTCGGACAAAAAGGTCTATTGTATGCCGCCTTACCCGCATTTCTACAAGAGGTTGCTTCCACGAAGTGACTACCAATTAAGAATATACTAGAAATTCCGACGCCTCCCCCTAAAGGAAAGGGAAATTATGAATACATGACTATTTGTTGTTCAAGGCTTTAGCTTGCAATTCGTATTAAAAATAAACTAATGCAATACAGCCTACACACCAAAATAGCCTCTTTAGTTGTAGAATTCTACGTTGCTCAGACTCTCCAAAAATGTTGTTATGCCCATGTCCTAAGTTGTGCGGATTCTTCACTTCCGATGCCGCATCCGTATCGCATTCTCCAAAAATACACTGGTTTTGGAGAATCCGATACGCACCCGCGGGGACATTTTTGAAGAGTTCGAGCAACATAGCCCATGTCGGATTCTCCAAAAATACACTGCTTTTGGAGAATCCGACAGGCACCCGTGGACATTTTTGAAGAGTTCGAGCAAAAAAGCCCATGTCGGGTCCTACAAACTTGTACTACTTTTGGAGAATCCGACACGCACCAGCAGACATTTTTGAAGAGTTCGAGCAACATAGCCCATGTCTAATCCTACAAAAATGTACTACTTTTGGAGGACCTAACACGCACCATAAACATTTTTGAAGAGTTCGACCAACATAAATGAGAATATAGAGTTGATTGTTAGCACAATAACAACATTACACTACTATGAACCAGAAAATTACTGTTGCAAATCATATTCCTAGTGCCAATTAACCAAAAATCAGCTGGTTCTTTACTAATGAAATCTACTAAATCACACAAATCTAATCGAAATTGGTCATTTCCAATGCATGTAACTAACAAGAACAGTAGCGGAACCAAGATTTTTACTGAGAGCGTTCAAATATTCAAATAAGTCATCGGAATAAGTTCAATATCTACTATATACACATAAAATAATAACTTTTAACCATATATAAACATCGTAATCAACCCCTCGGCCCTACCTAGCTCCACCAAATTCAAGCAAATTTCAAGAATTCAAAAAACTGTCCATAAATGTAACATACACAGTGCATGTCAATCCATAAAGGACAGCCCGGTGCACTAAAGTACCGCTTGCACGGTGTCCGGGAAAGGCCCCACCACTAGGTGTATCATGCACAGCCTTACCTTGCATTTCTGCCAGAGGCTGTTTCCAAGGCTTAACCCGTGACCTCCCGGTCACATGACAGCAACTTTACCAGTTACTCAAGGCTCCCCTTCTGCATGTCAATACAAAATTCATCCATAAATGCAAAAAAAAAAAAAAAAAAACTAATATATATATATATATATACATATATATACACTACATTACATAAACCAAAAAAAAAAAGTTACTATAAAAAAGTTACAGTAATATACACTCTGCTATTACTAAATAACTAAATATGTATATACACAAATAAATTACGTACACAAATCTATTTATAGAAAGAAGCTAAACAAAAATAAAATAAAAAAGACTTACTTAAGAGAAGACAAAAAAATAAAAATAAAAAGCTGACAATCACAGAGAGTGAGAGAAAAACGCCTAGTGGTAACAGCAGCAATTTGAAAGAACAAATATTGCCCGTTGGATCAAAAATACAGCTCCATCAATTAAAACTTCCGCTATAAAAAAAAATTAAATAAAAATATATCTAGATGCATTAAATATTTCGCTATTAAAAAAAAAAAGATTTCAATGAACACAGGCAAAAAAGATTTTTTTTTTTTTGCAAATTTTCGAAAATGGAGAAATGAGTTTTGTAATTAATTAATTAATTATTTAGCTAAAAAAAGCAACCAAATTTATGGAGATTTGAATTTGAACTAATACAAAAGCAAAAAAAGTAAACAAAAAAGATCATGGGAGCTAATTTTCGAAAAACAAAAATAAGTTAATTAACTACTTAACTAAAAACAAGCAAATTTACGAAGATTTGAATTTGAATAAACACAAAAAAGTATACAAAAAGATTGATGTTTTTATTTTTGAGTAAAAAAATGAGCAAATTTTCAAAAAATGGAGAAATGAGTATTGTAGTTAATTAAGCAAATTATAAATTATTTCAATGAAAACAAAAAAAACGCTAAAGCAAAGTTACCTGATATAATTGATATCGATTGCTAGTGAGATGTGACAAGTAAATATATTGTAAATTTAATCGAGATATACGAAAGCTGGCTAGAACATCACGATTATCAACAATCAACAAAACAAAAAAGTGAACAAAAAAGTAAAAAAAAAAAAATTGAATTTCTTTTTGGAGGAAAAAAAGTTTAAAAAGCTTAAAAAAAATTGTTTTTATTAATTTTTTTTTGCTTTTTTTGAGTAAAAATGGAGAAAGTTGAGCTGAAGTTTTCTGGATTTTAGAGAGATAAAGAAGAAGAGAAAGTAGAGAGAAAGAGTTTTCTATTTTTTTATTTTTTTTTTGGTCAAAGAAAGGGAGATTTGGTTTGAAGAGATTTATATAAGAAGTACTATTAGTATTTATTGCTTATTGTTTTTATTATATAATTAAGGTACGGTATTTTTATTTGGAAAATTACAGGTCAGAGGAATATTTTATATATGTGAAGTGATACTCCTTAATGTTTTTTTCGTTTTAATTTATTTGTTTGAATATAATTAGATACGAAATTTAAGAAAGAAGATAATATATATTTTTTAATTTTGTGATTTTAGATAGATATTTTCTCCGTCTTAAATTATTCGTCTCAAATTTTTGAGACAATTTTTTTTTCATGTTTTACCCTTTGCATTAATTATTTTTTCTTTAAATTTAAATGTAAAAACATTTAATAGGGACACTATGGTAAACTAGTTATGTTATTAATTATTTTTTTTAATCAATATATCATTTCAATTTGGGACGAATAATTTAGGACGGAGGGAGTAGCTTATAATAGTATTATGTGGATGTCTTATTTTCTTTATTATCTAACAATGTGTTATCTCATCCTATATATTGTATACTTTTGTGTTTTATTTGTTACAGTGTTATACGTCAGGGTCTATCGAAAACAATCTATCTCCTTTATCTTTGTTTGTTATACTGTTATATACGTTCCGAGTCGGGGTCTATCACATCCTCTCTACTTTATCTTTATTTGTTATACGTCCTGAGTCGGAGGCCTATCAAAAACAACCTCTCTACTTCTACTTCGTCCGAGGTAGTAGTATGGACTGCGTACACTTTATCCTCTTTAGACCCCAATACACTGTAAATGTTGTTGTTGTTGTTATCGAAGAAAATTAGAATTAAAGAGTTTGAGTGTCGATCAGAAACAATTGCTCCATATTGTAAAGATAAAGGTATGTATATGCACTCCTATTTGAATGAATTACTTATAGTTATAAATAAATTCGTAATGAAATACTTATCGTTATGGTAAATTTGTGAATATTTTGAAGTGAAAAAAAATAAATCAAATGAAATATGAATATTTTAATTAATTAGATATTAGGATATT